>NC_056745.1:1539799840-1539962340 GCF_019279795.1 Protopterus annectens | reverse complement strand
ATTTATCCTATATAGACAGACTTAAAAAACTCCAACTTTTCTCTATCTCATATCACCTACTTACAGGCGATCTCTGCTTGACTTACAAAAGCCATGTCTGACCCAGGTATGTTAGAAATGCTAAATCTTAAGAAATCCTAATCCCTCCACACCACATGGTCCAGAGACCTCAACCTCATTATCACAATCAACAAAACATGCTGAAGGGACAGGTTCATAACCCAGAGACTGCCCATGCTATGGAATAGACTTCTCATACATGTCAAGCAGAGCACCTCACTGGCCCTCTTCAAGAGTAATCTTAATGATGGGAATGGGAAATAGAAAATTCACCCCAGCGATCACTCCAGTGGCTTTACTCGACAGAGGAACTGGGAACTAAGGTCAGGTGGCACGATGCCAGGGTAATCCTATGGGCTAGGCTTGTAAAGGCTCCAGGGCCATTAGCCTAGTACACACCTATGAACCTATCCACAGATTACTTTTGTGAGCACAGAGTGCCTTGAGTCAGTAGGGTTTTGACATGCACTTAATATTAAAACTCTAAACCAAACTACATGCTCAACAAATTTGGCTCAGTACTTTTTTACGGTCCTACTTGTTTATTTTTTATTTAGTTATTTGGCATTTATTAACCAGGTTGGTCCAGCTGTGCCAGTTGCCTATTTTCAGTGGAGACCTGAGGAGAAAAGCTCCAAATACATACACAATAACACTGCGTAAAATATATGCTAGCAAAGGTTAATCGCATCTTGGTTCAGTTATGGAACAAAGGAAGATATATGTCTGTCAAATAATACGATGACACATTAAATATTTTATCAAACTCAAGCATACAAAAGCTTGAATCATCAGTCACAAAATACTGACATGTCAGAGGACTGTGACAATATGTAAAGCTAACAGACACACTGGTGGCATAAAGGGATAAAGCCCTAACAACAGCCCAGCTGACCCAGGCTTAATTAGTGATGTTGGCATCTGACAGAGCAGTGAGGGGGATATACTTATCTTAGAGGGTGGGTGGTTAAGGTAGCATTCCCTGAGATAATCCCTGATGGAGACTGGAAACTTTACAATGCTGTGGTGCAGTCTAAGAAAGATATAACAATGGTAGACATGGCTGAGCTACCATGGAAGCAGGGCAATATGCCACATGCCCTCATTACATGCTTGCCCCTTGGAGGCAACCTTGGCCATTCTATTGGGTAGAAAGGAGTAAAGTAAAAATACCTCTGGTTAAAGATGATGGCTAGACCCCAGGATGTCCTTAGGTAGAAAGGAGTAAAGTAAAAATACCTCTGGTTAAAGATGATGGCTAGACCCCAGGATGTCCTTAGGTTCTGTGACTGTCCACATCTGTGCTGGAGAAAATCTGGGGGAGAATGACGAAGATGACAGACCCAACCTTGACATGAAGCACAAAGTATAAAGGCCACAACGATGAAGCAGGGAGCAAAAAGTGCTGTGTAAAAAAAAAAAAAAAAAAAAAGTAGCACATAAAGTTAACAGAAAATCTCTACCCCTGTGTGAGAGCTCTGCTTCCATACCCTGTTCTATAAGTCCAACCAGTTTGGAGAAAAGGGTTTCAAGTAATTTCCCGTTACCTCATGTTGGTACATTGAGGTGTTGGGGCACACCCTGCATAAACTCTACTATGTTGATAAATATGATAAATGTTTCACTACTATGTGATAGTTACATCATCCTTTGTAGAGTGTGGCAATATATTTAGAATTTATAATACAAGGCAGGTAACTCTACTACCGAGACCAAACAAACTGCATACAAAGTGAACTAGGCACAGAACTAACTACAAATACATTTGGTCATCCTAGGTAAGGTGCTTAATATAACTGCATGTAACTAAGAAATTCAGGAAACAATGGGATGCTATCAACTTATAATGAGCATGGGAATCCTTCCAAACTATGAAAACAGTAGGATAAATATTATCCTAGACTCAGTGTGGGTGCCCAAAATAGAATTACCAAAGTCCTGGAAGAATAAACCAGCTGTTAACCGGTATGGGATTTCTGTTTTATTTTTAATTCTTCCCTACTGGAAAACTAGAATCAGCTATGAACATCATAAAACTGCAACTTCATAAAGTAACTTGGCAAAACAGGCCTTTATTATGCAAACACTGTTCACACACAAAATGCATACAGCTCTCCCTTTCCTTCCTCTTAAGAAAGAGCCCTCATAGTCACATTCACTCAACTACCTGTTGCCCCATATGGGGGTAAGTCCCCCACATCCCCCTAAATTATGTGTACAAACTCTGAGATCGCTTAACCTTAGAGCAAAGGAAAAATACAGAGAAATGGCATCTCTGATTTAGTAGATTTAATTCCATTCTTTTGGCCATTCAGGCTTTGTTATTTCATGACTCACTCTAGCAGGTCCCGACATTTTCATTGATTGCCAATTCACTCATTTTTCCAGCTAAATGATTGCACAGTCCGGTCCTCTCTTTCTCCATTATGCTGGCTACCAGCACAGGTAGCACTTCTGAAAGTGCTCTCTCCATACCGCTCAAGCTCTTAGTGCATGAAATTTGGTCAGAGCCAAAGATAATGGGAGAAAAAGGCCCCAGGCTAGGTAAAGATTTTAAATATTGCCATTGTAAGCTTAGAAAATTGCTAGAACAACATATTTTGAATTAACATGCATTTTCTGAAGGTTATAAAACTTGAAACATAAATGTCTGTTATTATTTAGTGATTGCAATCCTAAGTGATTTGCCAGAATACCACAAATTTTATGGCACACAGACCAAAAATATGAGCCAAAAATTTGGACATTTTGCAAAAATCTAGACAGTTTAGAGGTATGGCTCCCTCCAACCCCTATGCTAACATCTCTGCCAACTTCCTGGACCTTTGTTCTACCACATCATGTGTATCAATGTGTATCAATGTGACCATTACTGTTCATGTGTACCTTGACATGCATTCACACCTCCTTTGTTCTCCTTCTTCCATATCTGCATGTGTCTAAGCCTTGAAACTACTTTGATTGTAAGCTGGTGTCTCCTGTCTTCTTTGATAGGACTCTTCATCCCCTTGCTGACTCAGTTTCCCATTATCAAAATTCTCTGCTTAGTTCGTACACTGAGTCCAATATCAGAAAGTAAGTCAGTTGTTTACATAGGATTATAGGATCATAGGAGGTTACTAGGCTAATGTAATAGTATTTTTGACTTAGTTTTAACATTTTTACAAATATACAGTTGTATTCAACATATGTTTTAGTTTAGCTTATGTATTGTATTGCAATTGTATTTCTACATTGATTGTGATAGGGAGCAATGTTAACAGGATTAAATTTTGAGTCATGTGACTTTCAAGGGAGGGCTATTTAAACTCAATGTGTGGAGCATTCTAATATTCTGAAGAAGTGCTTGTTATACTCTCATGAAAGCGCTCAACTTTATTATGAATAAAGGAGTTCTTTGACTACGTTACTGGTTTGGTGTTTCTTGCAGTTTCTTTTGTGCTGTTATCATTGGTTCTTTTTTTGGTTTGGATACATGTCTTCTGCGGATTGCCAGAGTGGTAGTGGAGCCAGGTCAGGTTCCAGTTTGGAAGATCTCCAAAAAAAGTGTGGGACAACTTACATTACTACTGCAGCAACTCATGGAACATTCAGCAGGTACTGTGGTTGGTTCGCAAATCCATTCTGATTTCAATCGCACACCTGCTTGTTTAAGGGATCCCCTCCCTCCCACTTCTGTGGTTTCCTGGAATGAAGAGACTGAGAACATCAATTTGAACAGCTGGTTGCGGTCTTCTATTCATCTACAGCATGTGAGCAATGAGTCTGGGTAGTTTAGTGAAACTTTGGCTACTTTTGAAAAGGTACTGCTTCACTGTCGGAAGTTACAAGTGGAAAATTATTTTTTATCTGAGTTTATACACTCTGAAAGGGTACCAAACGGTTTTGCCTCTGAAAGTACCCTAATGGACTGCTACCTGGGTCCCTGTTGCACTTGGAATTGATAGAATTATTCAACAGACAGGGCTGGGGGTGGAGTTGTTAAAGATTTTTATGAAATATAATCAGATCAACATTGAAAACCTTATGAAGGAAGCGGCAGCTTTAGACATTAAAATTAAAAATGATGCATTGTTTTCGGTACAAAACTTACAGTATTCTGCCATTTGTGGTAGAATAGATACTGTTGTTTCTGACATACAAAAGAGAAAATGTATAAAACTTGATCAAGATTGACGTGAGTATCAGGATGGGAAGGACTACCCTCAGCCAATAGGAGGGCAAGATAGGTGGAGCAATGAGAGCAGAGCTCAGGATGAAGATTCTCCATTAATAGAAAAAACGCAGGATGATGATAGTGAAGAAACATCAGTCCCTTTGGATTCAGTTCCACCCTGGAGATCAGAAAAACTAAGAAATTGGAAAAAGAACCATTTTGGCTGCAATGGGGGTGGGGGTTCATTCACAGACACGCTATCAGCGTCCCTAGAATTGAGGGAGAGCCAGGAGAGGTTACATGAGGCGGAACTCATTTCATTCACAAGGACAGAACTTTTAGACAACACAACTACCACAGGTACTGTTGTTGAGACATTTCCACATGTTTTAACTAACTGAAGTGGAGATTTTAAAGTATACAACTTTACCAGCTGTGTATTCAATGAATGTTTGCCTTCTTTATTATGTAAATGTCAAACTTTTGTGCCTACTGCACACACAAATCTTCTTCTTTCGACTTTTCCCAGCTAGGGGATGCCACAGCGGATGACTTGTCTGCTCATGATTGGCAGTGGAGTTTTACAGTGTTGAGTTTCCAGCCTGGCACCCAACCTTCCACATAAGGCACACACACACTCACACCTAGGGCCAATTTAAAGTGTCCCGTCCACCTACAGCATGTCTTTGGGATGTGGGAAGAAACCGGAGCACCTGGAGGAAACCCACCCGACCACAGGGAGGACATGCATACTCCACACATCAGGCATCCCAGCCGAGGATTGAACTGGGGAACCTCTTGCTGTGAGGCAACAACGCTAACTGCTGCACCACCATGGCCGCCCCTACTGCGCACGCAAATATTGAGTCATTATTGATTCATTTAAAATTGTATTTGAGAAAGTTAAATTTTATATTGTTATTCAATGGTGTTGATGCTACACATGTTGACAATGTTTTACGAAGAAACAGAACATTCAATCCTGTATTGGCAATGCCTTTAATTATTTTTGAAAACATATGAATTTAACTTTAGAGACTTGTTACAAAATAGAAAAATTAATGCTCAAGTGTGTAATTTAACTAGTGTGGAGCAGCATTTATTGAGAGAGCTTATGAACAACAAACAGCTTAGGGTGATGAAGCCTGATGGGGGATGGGGGGATGGGATTGTTATTATGTCTAAAGTAGATTATTTAAATAAAATGTTCATTCATGTTTTTGATGAAGATTTTTATGAACAGACTTCTTTGAGCTACATCAATATATGTTATGAAAAATTAGTTTTTTTCTACAGGAAATGTTAGATCAGGTGGAAATTTTTAGAGAGACTTTTGAATATTTAGAGATCAAATTTCCCATGCCCCCCCCCCCATTTTTTGGGATTGCCAAAATTCACAAGTGTCTTGTGGATCCTCCTATGAGGCCTATAATCAGTACTAAAGCTTCCATAGCTCACCCTATGGGTGTGTATATAGATCAAAAAGTGAAGGCTTTGGTTCTTAAATGCCCTCACATTATGCAAGATTCTTGGGATTTTTTTATCCAAGTTGAGAGAGGTAAAATATAGCTCAACTTTGGCTTTTGTCACAATAGATGTGGTCAACTTGTTTAATGTGATTCCACAGGATTTAGGAATGGAAATGTTTCATGATTTTACATTTGAATCAGGGGTCTTTAATGTCAATGAGATTAATATGTTAGATGCTTTATTAGATATGGTGTTAAAGAACAGTTTTATTCATTTAGACGGACAGTTCTTTTAACAAAAGAAGGGAGTTGTGATGGGTGCTAGTTGTGCCCTGATGTTTGCAAATATTGTCCTATTCCAATGGGGAAAACATTTTATATTTCACAATGACAATGTGCCACCCTGACATTTTTATGCCAGGGTTTTGGATGATATTTTTATTGCCTGGGATGTCAACAAAATAGATACCAACAAATTTTTGGACTATTTACGTTCTACAACTTCCTTTTTAAAGTTTACTCATCACTACAGTAAAGAAAGGATTAGTTATTTGGATGTTTTGTGTACAAGGATGACAACAACCAATGTATACAAAGTTCTATCTTTAGAAAAGCCACCTACTCAAATGGTTTACTGCACTACAGCAGTTGCCATCTAGCCCATGAAAAGAGTGGGATTATCAAGGGACAGTACATTAGACTAGCATGCAAGATTTCTAGTGATGTCCAGTTTTATGAGGAATGTGACAATTTAAAAGAAATGTTTATGGCCAGAGAGTATCCCTTTGATTTAATTAAGGAGACGGGAATATTACACCTATTTTGACTTCTGACAGATATGAAAGAGTGGCTCAAAAAGAGCAAACGGGTCAATATATTTGTTCATTTATTACTACTTATACCTATGAATATTCTAGTATTCAAAACATTATTAAACAAAACTGGATTATTTTCAAAGCCTTTGAGGGGACTTCTAATATTCTAGGTAACAGGCCTACGTTTGTTACCAGAAGGGCTAGATTATTAGAAACCTGTTAGAAAGTAATGATTCACCATTTGTCATTGTGAGTGACAAGAGATGGGGTACTTTTAACATGTACTCAGTCTACTTTTATTTTGGAAAGGAAATAAATGGTTGTGAATAAAAATAGAGTTAAAACCAATTTCCATTGTACATGTAAGTCAGCAGGTATTGTATATTTAGCTTTGTGTAAAGATTGTCCCAGTTTTTATGTTGAAAAGAATGTTCGTAGTTTTAAGGAAAGAATGTACGAGCACATATACGATATTAAACACAACAACAGTATTAACACTTTATATTGTCATTTAGAGATGAACCCTGATCGTGAGTTTTTATTGTTTGGCATTGACAGCATTCACAAAAGTTTATTGTGGGGTCCATGGCATGATTTGATAGAACGTAGGGAATTGTATTGGCAATTGAAATTGAATGCCACTTCACCCCAGGTTTAAATGATTCTATTACTAGAGCTAGTGTGCTTAGGCTTATGTCACATTATATTTAAGAGTATTTTTTTGACTTAGTTTTAACATTTTTACAAATATACATGTGTATTCAACATATGTTTTAGTTTAGCTTATGTATTGCATTGTAATTGTATTTCTACATTGATTGCAATAGGGGGCAATGTAAATAAGATTCAATTTTGAGTCATGTAACTTTCAAGGGAGGGCTATTTAAACTCAATGTGTGGAGCATTCTAATATTCTGAAGAAGTGTTTGCTATACTCTTACAAAAGCATTCAATTTTATTGTGAATAAAGGAGTTATTTGGCTACACTACTGGTTTGGTGCTTCTTGCAGTTTCTTTTGTGCTGTTATCTGGTTCTTGTTTTTTTTGGTTTGGATACATGAGTTGAGTATATTTATACAGGTTTATACCATTTGAAGGGGAGTTGGTGATGATAGTTTGCCAATGTATATTAGTATCATCAAGAATTATGGTTTCATTAGATATTACATGATCACATGAATATTGCAAGCAATTGTTCTAGGATGTATCAACTAACACAAAGACTGACACAAATGAATAGCCATACTAGAATGACAGTATTAATCTGATAGTGTTATCTTAAAAATGCCTTATACCCTCTAACAATGGAAATCAAAATTGCACATCAGTATCAGAGTTTATATTCTGGTAGTGCAAGTGGAGCAAAGTAATGTCTCTTTAAAAAAATCATATGTCTGTTGTCTAACAAGGATTTCTTAACATTCAGCACTATAACTTTCAGAAAAAATGTTTTCTAAACTAAATAAGTATTTCCAGTGAATGTAGTAGATATTTTGTTATTATTTCTTCATTAAATTTGGCTGGAATGTGGCATGAGCTCTATTTTGGGTTCCACTATCAAATGCTAATTGATAAAACCTGAGTTTCATAAGCACTGGAAACTAACACTTGAAATGTAATACCTATTGATGTGAAGTACAAGCCTCTGAAATTTCTATATACCATCTCCATCATTGCACCAACTTGAAGAAAGAAGAGATTATCCCAAAAAGAGAATGTCTGATGACTCACAGTTATAAATTACACTGGCTGTGATTTACTACAGAAAACACAATCAGAATTCTGTTCCTCAACATTTTACAAGTTCATAGGCTTATAGGTAAGTACTAGGCTACTAGTATTTATAGGTCATTTTAAGCCTAGCCATTTTCCCTTTTTCTGCTCAAAATAACCTAAATCATTTGGTTATAGATTGGCCTTACCCATTTCATTGTCAATAATTATATATTACCCCTAATGAGAATACCTGGAATCACATCATATGAGATATGATATTACCATAGGTAATTTGATAATCTCGTGCATCAGGCAACTGACACTTGGGGAATTTCAACTTGACGACAAGCAGAGATACTGTGCCTTGTCAGAGGTGAAATGATAAAGACCACCTTGGTTGCTCAATCAATAAAAAAAATATTTATACGTTTTCATAATTTCGTTGCTGAGGTGACTATGTATTTATATTACAGATCAAACTCCTGATTTCCATTTTCACAGGAAATGCAATGTGTGTAGATGTAATGCAGCACTGGATCCTATCAGAAAATGTACTGACACTGGACAAAACTGTTATCAGAACAAATATGTATGTTTGGTCCTGTTTATGTGTGTACATATCGTCAAGTTCCCTTGTATGAATAATGCATTAGGTTGCTTTCTATATTAATACACTATAGGACAGATTCAATAATACCTACACTAAGTGTACATGATCTATATTCAAGAACATGCCTACCACATGTTTTGTCCTTTCTAGTCACTCAGAAAGATTATGTAAGTATACATGTAGTCTACACTTTGTGGTAATCTTTATGAATCCCCCTCAGTATTTAAAGCTGCAAAAAAATCAGTAGTCTGTTCACTCAGAATGGTGCACACTTAGTGTGGGCATAAATGAATCCCAGTTTATATATATGTAGGAGGAGGAGGAGCAGGACATCTTCCAGATAATTCCTTTGCTTAATTAAACAGTTCTTTTTATTTACTCTCTGAATTGTATTATGGAAGATGAACTGCCTGTTTTAAGTTACTATACACATAAAATAATTACATGGCTGATGCTGTGTAACACTGTCAGGTAACTTGGTTGGAAAATAATTTCTTGTTAACAGTTATGTGTTTGTTGGAATGCATTTGTTGTAATGTGAAAATAAGTTGACAACACTTATTTGTCTCTTTTCCAGCCTTATTGTTCTAGATTCCAATCTAGCTACGAATCAAAACAGCAAGCATGCACCAGGTTGGATTTGCATAAAAACAGAATTTATTACAATATGAAAATAAATTAATAACTGAAAAATTGAGTAGACAGTGAAAAACCCTGCCATACAGCAGTAGTAAGTCATAAACACTTTCATCACTTTACTGTAGCAATCAGGCATGTCAAATGTCATTTGTAAGTCCCCCCATTAGCAAAACTACTGTAAAAAATTTCTCCAAAGCCATCTTCCCGCTTCTTAAGACAGAAGTGGCAAACTTCACGACACCCATGCAGACGGACAATAGAGGTACAACTGCTGAATCCTGCACAATTGCACTTTATAAGCACTTACACGAGTGCATGGGTCATACTATCCCTAACAGAACTAAGATGCTATCCTCCAAAAAAATGAAGCCAATCTGGTGGTCTTCTGCCATAAACAAACTCTACAGCAGAAGAAAGAAACTGTTGCAAAAAAGAGTAAAATCCCATGATTGGAGTAACTCCCTGGTCAGCCTCAGTAAGAAGCTGAGATCCCTCATAAAATCCTCCAAAGCTAGTTATGAAAACAAAATTGCCACTGATTCTAAAGACAGCCGCAAAGCATTCCATAGCTATGTCAAGAATCTCAATGGCAACACTCAGATCTGCTCTGAGTTACAGCACAATGGCACTAAATATACAGAACCAACTGATATTGCCAACATCCTGTCAGATAGGTTCAGTGCTAACTTTACCCCCCTCACCCCCTAAAGGACCTATCTCTGTACCGGAAGAATGAAAAGTTCCTGTAATCACGGCTGCACAGGTAAAAACCACACTCTCCAAAGCCAAGAACACAGCATCCATGGGACCTGACAACATCCCAGGCTGCATTGTACATGAACTACAGAGCAAACTGGCACCCCACCTAAGTACCATGTTCAATCGTAACCTCACCTCAGGCTTTCAGCCCACGGAATGGCACACAGCAACAGTTATCCCACTCCACAAAGGGGGAGCCACCATAGACCCTGGGAACTACCACCCCATTAGCCTGATGAGCCTGGTCTGCAAGGCCATGGAACTTATAAATAAAGACATTGGTAATCTCCAAACTCTGGACCCCGCCCAGTTCGGGTTTGTAAAAGGCAGATCATGTCTCCTAAACCTGATAGACTTCTTTGAAGCAGTCACCAAAGCCGTAGACGAGGGTAAGGTGGTCCACACAGCCTGTCTAGATCTTGATAAGGCTTTTGACACCATCCCCCACTCTGGAGTTATAGATAAACTCACTAAACTAGGTATAAATTCCAACTGACTCACTGATAGAACCCACACTGTGAAAGTAACAGACTCCAAGTTCGACTTCAGACCAGTGACAAGTGGAGTACCACAGGGTTCAGTCCTGGGTCCTGTCCTGTTAGTCTGTACTTCAGAGAAGTAGATACCAAACACAGACGGTCTTTGGCTAATGAAGTTCGCAGATGACTGCAAACTAGGAGCCATAATCAAAACTCCTAACGATGTGGACATCCTACAAAAGGCCTCACTGAGACAGATGCGTGGTGTCAAAGCCATGGCCTCAAGCTCAATGCCAAAAAGTGCATTGTCATCCCCTTTGGTAAAAACTCTGTACCCATGAACTACCATATAGACAATGATAAACTTAACACTGAAAGTTTGATAAGAGAAAACTAGGAGCTATAATCAAAACTCCTAACGATGTGGACATCCTACAAAAGGCCTCACTGAGACAGATGCGTGGTGTCAAAGCCATGGCCTCAAGCTCAATGCCAAAAAATGCATTGTCATCCCCTTTGGTAAAAACTCTTTACCCATGAACTACCATATAGACAATGGTAAACTTAACACCGAAAGTTTGATAAGAGACCTTGGGACACAGGTGGACAGTAGTCTCTCCTTTGATAATCACATCGCCACAGTAGTCAGGAAATCCTACGTGGCACACCTCATCACAAACGGTTTCTCATCCAGGAAAAGAGGTCATTGTTCCCCTCTACTCGTCACTCATTAGACCCATTATAGAGTATAACGCTCCTTTTGGTATGTACCTCACAAGACATTTGCAACAACTGGAAAGACCACAGAAATACCTCACAAAGAGGATTACCAGCCTCAAACAGATGCCCTATGCAGACCGTCTCAAAAATCTCCAGCTTTACTCCATCGCATATCATCTACTCAAAGGCAATCTCTGCCTAACATACAAAGCTATGTCAAACCCAGAGCTGTTGGACATGCTCCATGTAAAGAAATCCCAATCCCTCCAAGCTACACGCTCTAGGGACCTCAACCTTGTCACCAGAATAAACAGAACATGCTGGAGGGATAGATTGCTGTCCCAGAGACTTCCCATACTCTGGAACAAACTACCTATCTGTATCAAACAAAGCTCCTCATTAGCACTCTTCAAGAAAAATCTTGATGATTGGATGGGAAATAGGAAATTCACCCTGGGGATCACTTATGTGGCTCTGCTCGACAGTGGCATAGGAAAATAGTTTTCTTGGGTGGCGAAAGCCAGGGTACCTTTTTGGCTAGGCTTATATAGGCCCTAGGGCCAATAGCCTAGTACCTACCTATGAACCTAAATTATAAACCTTCTAGGTACACCAATTTGGAACAGACAGCCTAAAGAGAACCAATCCTATGCCATGTGGTCTCAGTCATATGTTATTACTACTATCCTCCTATACAACACTAATGTCTAACATCCTCTGCTTTGTAATTTTATAACTTAGTTTAATAATCTCTTGAACACTTTACAAACCTAAGCAATACTAAAATCTCCCTTCCTATATAATTTTATAACTAACTTTGCATATCTTGAACTCTGTGCAAACCTTTCTTTACTGAAATGAAAGATTACAAAACTTTACAATAATGTTTCCCTTCTGCAGTATAAATCCATTTATTACTGCAAGATTTTACAGCTGGAACAACTGTATAAACTTATAAATGCTGATGTAAATGCTTTATTGTATATATCTGTCCCGTAATAGTTTGTTTTATGAGAAGTGTAATTGTTATTTTTCTGAGAACTGTCTGAAATTTACTTGTAAATATAAATGCACTGTGGTGGAGCTTTTCTCCCTGGGCTTCCATTGAAAATGGGCTTTGCCCAGTCGGACTTTCCCAGTCCACAAAGACAAATAAATAAAAGTCATCACATCACTTGATGAAATTGGAGTGGCTACTCCTTAATGGACTACTGTGGCCAAAAAGTCAGAGTAAAAAAAAAAAAAAAAAACTAAACACGTCATCTTTGTTATTAAATTTTGTTTTTTTCTAACTCAAAATGCCATGAAAGGAGCAAGCAATTTCTTTTTTGGTTGGGCTTTCTCTTTTCCTTAATGTACTTTGACGTCTTCAGAAGAAGTGATTATTGTGCCTAGGTGACTTATGACAGATTTATGCCTTCATTAGAATGGCAGCACTTACTATTTTATTTATCTACATTTAGTCACCAGGGTAGTGTAATCTATTGCAGACCCATTTCAGCTACAGCCTGGGAGATAAAATAGAGCAAGAGAAGAGTTGTTACAGGGCAAAGTAGTAAAAATGCAAACCTTTTAATAGAATTAAGTATAACGCAGGTATGACGGTGTCTAGACACACTCTTCCAGTGGCACTTACGTTGCATGCTCCAGCAAATGGTCATTTCTTCTGTTGCAAAATACTGCTTACAGTTTTTGAAAAAATAAGAATTGTTCAGCTACTCAAGTTAGTTTTTCTTTCACTGGTATCAGGTTTCTTTGCAAGTTTGTGGCCGAAGAGGAGTGAAAAAAATACAGCTGTAAAATTGCAGTATGCATTAGCAAAAAAAATGGTGTGAACTGGTAGGAAAGAAATAGGTGCATGACCTAGTGGATGGGAAAGAAAGAACTGCACATAACATTTCTATGATTTCCCAGACCAGAAACTTTATTTTATTTATTTATTTAATTTATCTACAGGTCTTTTGGGTTTATAATACCATGACAAGAATGGATCCAATTTCTAAGTCAAAATATGATTAAAGTTCATGAAGTTAGTATTATTTCGGTCTTTGATGTTAGCCAGAAGAACTCTTTGCAGCACCCACAATGTGCCCAGTAATGACTCCTTATGCAGTTCATACAGAGTTACATGTATCGGTAACATATCTAAGTATGATTGTAAATTCTTTTTTATAAGACCCGTTGATCCTACTACTATTGGAACTGTCTGGGTATCCTTCTTCCACATTGCCCTCATTTCTTCCTGCAAATCCTGGTATTTTATCCCCTTTGTGTCTCTCTCTACATAAGACACTAGTCACTGGGTATAGAGATTTAAATGATCAATGTTACAGTAAGCAAGTCCAGAAGAAAAGAACCAAGAATAAATCTCTAGTGATTGGTACAAATTTCTGCAGTTGTGTGTAACTGCTTGACCTTTCCCCTCACAAACTGTCATTTCTTGCGTACTGAGCATTTCTTCCTTTCCCCATGGTTGTGCAACCTTGGGTTTTGTACATGTATGTAGTGGAGCTGTGGATGATGCAGCTCTGTATATTAAGGAGTGCAAGTGGGGCTTGCCCCCCTGCAGAAATACTATTTTTGTTGGGTTTTTTTTTGGATGCTGCTCTCATTTGACATCTTTTTACTCATTTGTGATCATACTTGTATGAGGTGACCACAAGTGAGTCAAAAGGTTGTTAGGGAGCCACTGCAGACACTTTTCACAGAAATTCAAGTCCAACAATTCTTTTAGGTTCTGGTACTCAGAAGCAGTGTTCTCCCTTCTTATGTGATTCTCTGCATTCCTTTTGTGAACACGTCCAGGTCTTCTCACATACAGTTGTCAACATCTCTCTGCTAACCAAAAAAAGTGTGCAAAAATGTACAACAGAAAAAGACTAAGAAACATAAAAAAATCTACGTGGTCAACAAAAGCAGGAAAAAATCATCTCTCTGCTTCTTGCACTACTCCATGCCTAATCCAGTGATCAAGGTCATAGTTTCCATCAGTGAAATGCCAACATTTCCAATTGGAGGAGCTACAAGACTCTCTATCTGACAACTAATTTAGTTTAGTTCATTAATTAAATTAGTTCAACTAATCTGTGCAGGAATCTTGTCGGCTAATACATCAAATTAGCTAACTTTTTGCATTTTAACACTATTGATATCCTGTATTAAGCCAGTTTTCCATGTTTTGCACTATATCTATACACCATCCTGGCGATAACCACCACCCTGTATTACTTAACCCCCCCAGCATTATATCATTGGTCTCAGGCTACTAGATGGGCTGTGAGCCCTAGACAGGCCTTCTGTGTTATGGTGAGTCAAGCCTGATCTGTATTTCACTGAAAGGCTGCAAGGAAAGAGCCCACCTATAGTTTTATGTTATCTTCCTGTTGTGTTTTCAGCCATAATCACTTCATTGGCTCTGCTTGACAGAGGATCAGTTAATTAATCAATGGGGCGGCGAAAGCCGACACACTCTGGCTAGGCTTATAAATGCCCTTGGGCAGATAGCCTAGTACCTACCTATGAACCTATGAACCTATGAACAATATCACCATTGTATTTCCTTTTGTCAGAGTGAGGTTATATAATAGACCTCTGTGATATACAAAGCTATTTCAGACTGTGGCTGCAGCCATGTTAGCTATGCAGCTCAGAACACTGAAAGTCAAAGTCTGACTGCTCAAACATCACAGAACAAAGAAGAATGAATACATATCTTAATGAAGGGTGGATGCAAAAGTTACACTTTAGCGCATATCTCCTGCAAAACAAAATGTCTTTGTTTTATCTCTGCCATGGAATGACTGTAGCTCTGAATACAAAATTCTTTTTTCAGTGTCAGCCTTTGGAACAGTTGTTTTTCTTCTACCAGTCTATTTATTTATTCATATATTTCATGTATTTATTTGGTTTACCTTTACATGTGCATATTGCACAAGGGCGAACAGCAATTTTCCAGGCAGTTTGCAAAGTTTGCAAACGCCGAATGGAAAAATGGTTTGAATGTGCAATGAGCGAATGCACAGTGAGAGTCGCTCATTGCACATTCGACATTCTGGGGTGGAGTGCACTATAGTGGGGATCGGGAAATGGTTCCTTTCTCCACTGTAGTGCGATCTCAGAGTTAGAATAATAAAGTAAGGGGGTTGTGGGGGGTGCAGGGGGGCTTGCCCCCCTGCTTTACACTTAATTTTTTTTTGTTCGACAATGTTCGCAAAACAGCAAATCTGCTTTTTGATTTACTGTTTTTCAAACACTAAGGACTGTCGACGTTTTCAGTTTCATGGTTTTGAGTCACTCATATGAGCACTCAAACCACTGTGATTCGAGTTTATGAAGGTAAACCATTTATTTATTGTCTTTGTAGACTGGGCATAACCCATTTTCATCACTGGACTCAGAAAAACTCCATTACAAAATGTTTGCAATTACAGTTTAATTTTTAAGAACATATTGTTTTCATTAAAATTATACAGTGTAAATAATATTTATATTCGTGAGTTACAATAAAATACATGGTTGACAGAATGGGTTATATACAAATTAATAAATGACAGATTCATAAAGTATTTGATTTGGAAAGTAGTTACCTGTAACAAATTTTATACAAGCAGCTAGAATCTTTACATTAAGATGAGACATTCCCTGGGATTCATCAAGCTTAAAATTCCATGCAGGAACAGTGTAGCCATTCCTGCACGGAATATGGCCGCCGAGGGTTCCAGCAAACAGCTGATCTAATGTGCACAAGCATGCCTACACTGTTCCTGCACGGACACGACTACAGAATGCTAATTACCTCATTTGCTGGTGAAAATCATGGAAATGAGGTGAACTAGTAATTCACCAAGCAGGCAGTTATCCATGCAATACAGTGTTATTTCCAGAAATGTATTTGGTTATTAACTGAATACATTTCTGCAAATAACAAAAGGGAGGCATGACAGCTCCCAAAAAAGCATGTGTTATAGTGTTTAGACATGCCAATGGCCAAATATATGGCCACAGGCATGGAAAACTGATTTTTTTTATAAAAATCAAAGTAATTTTTTTTGGCCGATTTCCGCCGTTTAAACATAGGGCAGTAACGCACAAATGGGATTGTGTCGAAAAATAAAAAAAAACGTGAAAACTCAGTTTTAGGCAAAATCTGCATTTTGCCATTAGAGTCTATGGCATGCAGAATCAAAACAATAGCAGGGAACTCTGGTTGTCAAGGGGAAAGGCTCCATGTTAGCACAGTAACTATGGACTAAGGCAGTGGGGTATGCAAATGAGAGGAAATGTACTGAATCACAAAAATCTTCTAAGTCCCAAACTCCACCTAACCGTGTAGGTGCTATAGTGATAGTGTAACTAGGAGGAACAACAGACATGAAAAGGGGGTGTGACAGGCATGTCATAAGCACATTGGAGCCCTATGGTGCAGAGATAAGCTTATCTAAGCACAGTTAAGCAAGGGGGGTGTGTCTGAGGCTTTATTGACTTATTCCATGAAATGAGGAGCATGTTTGCACCCAGGGGAGGGCCATTTTTTCATGTTTTCATTAGCTAAATGGGTTTGCATGGGGCACACCCAGTCTAAAACAAAACAAAAACTACCCCAGAAATAGCAGGATTGCTTACATTTGGGCACCGGGTTTGCACAGCGCACCTTGGGGCTTAAAAGGGGAGGAAATGGGAAAGGAAAAAAAGGAAAATAGCAGAATAAAAGCAATCAAGAAAAAATTGCATAGCCAGCAGGTGGAATGCATCATAGTCAGCCAATCATACAGGCAGCATCTGCAGCACAACAATATAAACTATGGAAACACCTTACAGTCTGTTTTTTTCCCCCACAAACTCTGCATCATTGGTGTACACATGTGCGGGAATTTTAACTGGAAAAATGTTAGGGACTGCCATTGCTTTGTTCCAACAGTACGTGCTAGAGGCTGAGGGCAGAGACAAGGATAATACTGACAATCACCACAGACCGAGGAGGAGGAGAAGAGTGTTCATACCCAGGGTATCTTATCAGGGGCTACACGATCTGGAGATAGTAGAGCACTACAGGGTGGACAGAGACATACTATAGCAAATTATCTAGTTGTGCCGGCCTCAACTCAGACCTGGACCCAACAGAGGGGAACCCATCCTAGTAGATACCAAGGTATAGCCTTAAGAATTCTAGCTACAGGTACTTTCCAAAGACCTACTGGGGACATCATGTGGGGGGGGGGGGGTCTCACAGGCATCTACATCCAGGGTACTCCACCAGTTCCTGGAGGCCATGCTACCACATGTCGGTGAGCACATTTACTTCCCCAACACCCGTGAGGAAAGGACCAGAAATATGCATATCTTTCATCATGTAGCGGAATACCCGAAGGTCTTGGGTGCCATAGATTGCATACACATCCACATCAAAGCACCACCGTGTGAACAGGGTAGGGTCTACATAAATGGCATGGGCTTCCCCTCCATCAACTGCCAGGTCATGTGCAATGCATAGGGCATTATCATGAATGTGTGTGCTGGCAGCCCTGGAAGTTATCATGACTCCCACATCTGGTATTTATCACAGCTGTACTAGGCATTTGCCAGTGGGGGCATACTGTATGGCCATCTGGTGGGGGATGCTGGCTATGCACTGGAGCCGTGGATGATGACACCCTTCAGAAATGCACACCCACCCACACAAGAATGCCATAATGAGGCACACGCACAAACCAGGATCATTATAGAGCATGTGTTTGAGATGCTAAAATCATGGTTCTGCTACCTTGACATATCTGATGGAGCCTTGCAGTACACTCCAGCCACATGTGCACACATTTTCATAGTATGTGCCATTCTAGACAATATGATCCTTTGGAAACAGCTGCAGCAGGAACAGCATGGGGAAGGGCAACACAGCCCACCACCATTTCCAAGGTCCCCACAGGCACAGAGGGACTCAGAGGAGGAGGCCCCTGAGCCTGCTTCTGTAGGCAGACGCCCAATGTGCTCAGGCCTTGGCAAGAGGCAACGCATAGCACATACACTGCACTGCAGGGACCCCAAGGGATTGACAACTCTCTCTGACTCGCATACACAGTAAAATGGATGACACACACATCACATTAACTGTAACTTACCATGTATAGGCAGTGTACTGTGTGCATCCAACACAGGCAGCCCTCAAGCACCATCCTCACAATTGCTGCAAGCACAAGGTAAGTCAGTCTTCTTAACAATATATGAATGGATTAGTATGTTTTGTTAGCATATATATGGTAATGCTGCATGCATGCAAGGGAATGGGGTAGCCTACTGGGATAGCAGCACACAACTGACAGCTATGTGGGACACCAGGAATTGTCTGGCCAAAACTGGCCTCCACACACTATTTAATAGTACCCAAGGTGGGAAATCCCACTGCAGTGTATGTGTGGTGACAATGAACTGGGGGGAGGTCATAGGTCACAGGCATGGATGTCAGTTTAGAGGTCCCATACCCACCCCTCACACCCACACAGCAAGTCAGCTGTAGAAAACCACAGAGAAATGTCTGGTAAAGGCACACAAATGGCGGCAATGTTGAATTACCCCCCCTACAGTCTCACACAGTGATAGCACAGCAGGACCCGCAGTTACAGTAATAGCAGCATAACACACATTGGCTGGGCTGCACCAATACACATGAAAACATGTTGCCTGTCCACAATATGCAGGGGTCAATGAGCTATGTGTATGTGTGGTTAATACTGTCTGGATCTGGCCAGCATGTTCTTCTGGCAGTTGTCTTGTAGTGCCCAAGGTACAGTGCTGTCTTTGACAGGGCCACATGCAGATAACTGCAGTGACAGCTGTTATGCATGTCAGTGAAACCCACTGCTCTCCCACTGACATACCTGGAAGTCACAGTACTATGTGGAGTATACTACACATATTAGTGACATCTTGAAGGATGTGTAGCTGAGGTGCCAAGGCTTTTGTGAATATAAGTGCTTTTTGGTACTGTTGTCAGTGGTTATTCTCAATAATCCTTTTTCATATGTTTTCTTTTACATTTAATGGACATGCCTACACAGTAGAATGCACTCTGTACCCACACCCATAACTCCCAACCTCTGACAGCAAGATGTCTGGACAAGGGTAGAAATAAAAGTGAAACAAAGGCACAATGATATTTGTATGCGTGTGTGACAGTTGTGTATGCGAGCATGAGGGAGTGTTTGTTTGTAGGTGAAACTGTTTTAGGCCATTCCCACCCAAAACACTTCCCAGTGCCCCACTTTATCAGTTCTGCTGATGTCATTCCCCTTATCAGCACCTTTGTCCAGTTGTCAGCCCAGTAAGCTATGTAGCACATGTGATAACTGTGTAACACTATAGTACAAATCAGTAGCTAGGCAGGGGTTCTAATCTCAATCCTGCAAATGCACGTGTGTGTGTGTGTGTGTGTGTGTGTGTGTGTGTGTGTGTGTGTGTGTGTGTGTGTGTGTGTTTGTGTGTGTATGTGTTTGTGTGTGTATGTTTGTAAGAAGACGTATTTTGATAATTCTTCCACTCACTGCCTACTTTAGTACTCCTGCTGATGTCATTCCCCTTATTAGCACTTTTGTCACCCCACTAAGCTCTGTAGCATGTGCGATAACTGTGTAACACTATAGTATAAATAACTATATAGGCAGGGGTTCTACTCTCAGATCTGGCAAGTGTGTGTGGGTGTATCAGTGTGTGTGTGTAAGTGTGCATGTTTGTAAGGAGAGGTGTGTACTAGACTAATGGCCCTGGAGCCTTTACAAGCCTAGCCCATAGAAGTGCCCTGACATTGTGCCACCCGATGTTAGTTCCCAGTGCTTCTATCAAGTAGAGCCAATGGAGTGATCCCTGGGGTGAACTTTCTATTACCCAGCCACTCATCAAGATTTCTCTGGAACAGGGTCAGCTAGGTGCTCTGCTTGACATGTATGATAAGTGTTTTCCAGGGTATGTGCAGTCTCTGGGTGAGGAACCTGTCCCTCCAGCATGTTATGTTGATTCTGGTAATAAGGTTGAGCTCTCTGCAGTGTGTGGTGTGGAGGGAGTGGGATGTCTTTAGATGCAGCATTTCTAAAAGTGCTGGGTCAGACATGGCTTTGTAAGTCAAGCAGAGATTGCCTCTAAGTAAGTGATACGAGACAGAGAATAGCTGGAGTCTTTTGAGTCTGTCTGTGTAGGACATGTGGTTAATGCCTAGGATCCTCTTTTTGTGGTACTTCTGTAGCCTCTCCAGCTGTTGCAGGTGTTTAGTGACGTACATACCAAATGGGCCATTATACTTGATGATTGGTCTAATGAGGAAAGAGCAGACAAAGACAATGATCTCTTTCTCCTGAATGCAAAACCCTTGGTAATGAGATGTGCCACACAGAAGGACTTACTGACCACAGGAGTAATGTGGTGGTTGAAGTAGAGGTTGCTGTCAGCCTGTGTCCCCAGATCTCTTATAACACCTACAGTGTTCAGTGGGCTCCCATCAATGTGGTAGTTAGTGGGAACTGAGTTTTTACCTAAGGGGATGATGATGCATTTTGTGGTGTTAAGCTTCAGGCCATGGTTTCCACACCAGTCATTGGTCTCAGTGAGGCCTTTCTGTAGGATCTCTGCATCACTTGTGGAGTTAATGATAGCTCCTAGCTTGCAGTCATCTGTGAACTTGGTCAGCCAGAGTTCCTTTGTGTGGGCCTGGACTCCTGAGAAGTAGATGCTGAACAGGAGAGCAACCAGGAGTGATCCCTGTGGGATGCCATTCATGGCTGGTTGTCAGTCTGACTTGGAGTTCTCTACTTTAACACTGTGTGTTCTATATGTGAGCCAATTTTCATCCCACCTAGTGATATAGGGGTTGATGTCTAGTTTGGTGGGCTCATCAATACTTCCTGACTGAGGAATGGTATCAATAGCCTTGGCCAGATTGATGTAGGCTGTATGCAGTGCCTTACCATCATACACAGCCCTTATGACTGACTCAAAGAAGTCAACCAGGTTGAGCAGGCATGATCTCCCTTTCACAAAGCCAAACTGTGTGGGGTCCAGATTCATAGGTTCATATGTAGGTACTAGGTTATCTGCCCTAGGGCCTATACAAGCCTAGACAAAAAGGTACCCTGGCTTTCTCCACCCAAGAAAATTATTTACCTGTACCCCTGTCAAAAAGAGCCACAGAGGTGATCCCCGGGGTGAATTTCCTATTTCCCATCCAATCATCAAGATTTTTCTTGAAGAAAGCTAATGAGGAGCTTTGCTTGATATAGATAGGTAGTCTGTTTCAGAGTATGGGAAGTCTCTAGAACAGGAGTCTATCCCTCCAGCAAGTCCTGTTTATTGTGGTGAGAAGGTTTAAGTCCCTAGAGCATATAGCTTGGAGGGATTGGGATTTCTTTAAGTGGAGCATGTCCAACAGCTCAGAGTTTGACATAGCTTTGTGTGTTAGGCAGAGATCGCCTCTGAATATGCGATATGTGACAGAGTAAAGCTGGAGTTTTTGAGACAGTCTGCATAGGGCATCTGTTTGAGGCCAGTAATCTTCTTTGTGAGGCATTTCTGTGGCCTTTCCAGTAGTTGCAGATGTGTTGTGAGGTACATACCAAAAGGGGAGTTGTACTCTATAATGGGTCTGATGAGTGATGAGTAGAGGAGAACAATGACCTCTTTTTTCCTGGATGAGAAGCCTTTTGTGATGAGGTGTGCCACATAGAAGGATTTCTTGACTACTGTGGCAATGTGTTTATCAAAGGAGCGGCTATTGTCCACCTGTGTCCCAATGTCTCTTATCACACTTTCAGTGTTAAGTAGACTACCACCTATGTGGTAGCTCATGGGTACAGAGTTTTTACCAAAGGGGATAACAATGCACTTTTTAGCATTGAGCTTGAGGCCATGATGCTGACACCAGGCATCTGTCTTCGTGAGGCCCTTCTGTAGGACGTCCACATCATTTGGGGACTCGGCTATGGCTCCCAGTTTGCAGTCATCTGCGAACTTTGTTCGCCAAAGGCCATCTATGCTAGCCTGTACTTCATAAAAGTAGATGCCAAACAGGAGAGGAGATTACCTATATCTTTGTCGATCAGGTCCCTGATGATGCGCTCCATAGCTGTACATATCAGACTCATCAGGCTAATGGGCCTAAAATTCCCAGGGTCTGTAGTTGCTAACCCTTTATGGAGAGGAATGACTGTAGCAGTGTACTATTTGGGAGGGACAAAGCCTGAGGTGAGGCTGTGACTGAACAGGGCACATGGATGTGGTGCCAGGTATCTTTGTAGTTCATGTAGAACACAGCCAAAGATATTTTTGGGTCCTATGGAAGCTGTATTCTTGCCCATGGACAATGCAAGTTTAACCTGGGCTGCAGTAATCCTGGGTGCCTGGCATTCTTCTGGCATTCTGATTGTTCCCTTGGGGGGGGGAGTAAAGCTGGCACTGAATATGTTGGCAAGAATGCTGGCAATATCTGTTGGCTCAGTATAGGAGGTAACATTGTGCAGTAACTCAGAACACTTCTGGGTATTGCCATGGAAGTTCTTGATATAGCTATCAAAGCCTTTGTGATTGTTGTCAGTTTCTGATGCAATTCTGCCATCATAGCTGGCTTTAGATGCTTTTGTGAGGGATCTCAAGTTGTTGTTGAGGCTAATAAGGGAGTTTTGCCACTCTTGGGACTCCACCTTTTTTTGCAACATTTTTTCCCTCTGTTGTACAGGTTATTAATGGCAGGGGACCACCATATTGGCCCCCAGTGTTTGGAGGAGAGTGTCATGGTTATGTTGGCTATGGCTAATTCCATGCATTTATGTACATGTTTGTACAGTGCATTTGTGTATGATTCGGCAGTCATGCAGCTATTTTCCATTGGTATTGCTGCTGTGAAGTTAGCCACCTCTGTTTTTTAGGACTCCATAGTTAGCTTTGAAGAAGTTTTTCAAGGTGGTTACCTCTGCGGGGGGTGTAGGTGAGATGTGAATTTCCATGGTGATTACTTTATGTTTGGATCTGACCAGGTAGGGATTGACTACTGTTGTCAATCAACAGTCCCATATATTAGTAATCAACACAGGTCAAGAATGTTGCTTCCTCTACTGGGAGTTAGAATGAGGTCGTCCAGGGCATTTGAACTGATGAATTCCAGGAAGAGTTGGGCCAGTGTATTGGTGATTGAGTACTTTTCCCAGTTGATGGAGGGGTAGTTGAAGTCTCCCAGTATGAGAGTGTTGGGTTGGATCTTGATAGATTTCAGGGTGTTGAGGAATGTGGATTGACAGTCTAGGGACATGGATGGGGACCTATAGCAGGCTATGACCTGGATTGCAATATTATGCAATGTCAGTTGTACCTGAAGTATCTCAGATGCATTATGCTGGGATACTAGCATGGAGGTGTCCATATCCTTTATGAATATGGAAACACCACCACCTTTGGAGCTGTGGTCAATGTTTTGGGGCTGACAGGTGTGGAATAAGTTATAGCCTGGTAGTGCAAGGGTGCTGTCTGCTGCTGTAAACCAGGTCTCCTTTACAGCACAAATGTCATTGTTCTCTATTTTGAGGAGTGCTTCGAGTGACTGCATCATGAGATTTAGATGTCTAGTGTTGAGCAGCATGACCTTCAGATTGCATTTATTTATAGCTGTTATGGTGGTAATTTGATTTGGAACACCACCTAAAAAGGCACTGTAGGGGTGGCAAGAGACTTAGCCAGTGCCTGGAAACCCAGGGGTGACAGATGCAGGCCATGTCTGGCAAGGCATTGTGGTCTGTCAATCATGTCATCCCAAGCAGACAGATACTCCCCTGAGAATGACACCAGACACTTAAGCCAATTGTTGAAGTCAATCATTTGTTGTTTGCACTGTGGTATCATTCTGGGTGACAATAGTATACTGCTCAGGGCTACTGTCATACCTGCCTGGCCCACATAATCTGAGAGCTCCACCATGTCTCTTTTCATGTAGTCCAGGGAGGTGCATCTCAGGTCATTCTCACCCACATGGACAATGACAGAGTGATACTTGTAGTTGTTGTGGAGTGACCTGACTGGGTGTGTTATGTGCTGGATTATGGCACCTGATAGACAGCTGACTGTTACCTTCTCCATATTTAACCTAGGGAGTGGGACATCTGTGTGCCTCATGATTGAGTCACCTATGATTACTGTATTGGGCAAGGTGGTTAGCCTTAGGGGCTTAGTTTGAGGGGCACACTGTGTAGGTGAGATATGTGTCCTGTGGTTTGTGCTGTATTGTGGTGGTGGAGTGGGTGTCTGTCTTGGTGGTCTCTGCTGTTTGGGTAAATGTCTATTGAGTGCCTCTGTGAAAGTGGGTGTGTGTTTTTTGTTTGTATATCAGAGGTGTGATAGTGGGTGTTCTGGAGGGATATGTGGTCCATGTGGTGTGGTGCAGGTGTTGACCCTTCTCCTCTTGACCAGCTAGTCCAGTATTCAATGGAGAGTGCATATCTTCCAATTTGGTGATATAAGGGTATCTCTCACAAGTCTGAGTGTTGGGAGTTTACAGGAGAGGGTTGTCTGTGTACATGAGGTAGTTGCAACAGTGCCTCAGAATGCACAAGTGCACCTGGTTAATGGGCAAAAACACAAAAAAACTGCACTTTAATCATGCCAGGAGGGGTGTTCATAACTACTAAGTACTGGAACTAATTCCGTGAGGAACGACTACTACTGATGCCTCTCAGGTGTGCTAGAATAACTGATACAAAAACCTGTTGACGTACAAAGCTATTAGGCTATTTGAAGTGCAACAGAGAAAGAACTAGCAAGATCTAGGGGAAAAACTGTAGGCAGACTTTCTGGCACCTGTAATAGTTTACCTCAGCTGTGGAGTTAGCAGCTACCTTAAGCCAGTTGTCAATCCAGTAAACTCTGTAGCGCATGTGGTAACTGTGTAACATTATAGTACAAATAACTAGAAAGGCAGGGGTTCTACTCTCATATCTGGCATGTGTGTGTGTAAGTCTGTGGGTAAGTGTGTATGTTTGTAGGAAGAAGTATTTTTATATGTTTCCCACCTACTGCCCTACTTTTTCAGTCCTGCTGATGTCATTCCCCTTATCAGCACCTTTGGCCAGTTGTCAGCCCAGTAAGCTCTGTAGCACATGTGATAACTGTGTAACACTATAATACAAATAACTAGACAGGCAAGGGTTCTGATCTCAATACTGGCAAGTAAGTGTGTGCCTGTGTGTGTTTGGGGAGAATCATATACTGTGTGGGTTATACAATTTTTGAGTTATGTACCACCCTGTACACTTCCCCTCACCCTACTTTACTAGGCCTGTTGATGTCAT
This sequence comes from Protopterus annectens, assembly GCF_019279795.1. NCBI lineage: Eukaryota > Metazoa > Chordata > Ceratodontiformes > Protopteridae > Protopterus > Protopterus annectens. The sequence continues at coordinate 1,539,936,608 of NC_056745.1, read as the reverse complement.
TCACCTTAGAAGTAACTTGAGACAAGGTGAAATCATATAAGCTCCGTGGTGAGTCTGATAACTGTGTAACACTATAGTAATAATAACTAGATAGGTAGGAGTTCTAATCTCAATACTGGCAAGTGTGTGTGTGTGTGTGTGTGTGTGTGTGTGTGTGTGTGTGTGTGTGTGTGTGTGTGCGTGTGTGTGTGTGTGTGTGTGAGAATCATATCTTGTCTGGCTGATACCATTTTGATGTGTGTACCATCCACACTTGTTTACCACTTCCCGATGGCATTACTTTATATAGCATGGTAATGCCATCTGCCTCACATGCAGCATGTTAAAACATTGTACAGGCCATACTAGTCCTCTGTACAGATGCCTATGGAATATCCAGATGTTTGCAACCTATATGTGGTCTGTGTCCCTTAACAATGCCCATGTATGTGATATTGTTGCCAAATTGGCCACAGTGAGTATAGTGACATGCATACCAGCATCAGTGACTGAAACATCATGCTGATACAATGTCTGCTACCCTATCATGTGTCCAGGCTTGTAGGAGCAATACATGACTCCAGATGCTATTTCTGGTGGGTTATCTCACCATCCATGAAGGCATTCACAACATTACATATTGTAAGAGGTAGTGTATGTTCCATGCATATAATCTATGTGGGGCATGTCATGTGTATGTAATATTACAGTACATCAAAGTGGATATGTAGGTTTACTAATCTGTCTATTGCCAACTATGTTTGTGTTACTGTATGCACATCCTCTGTGTCAGTCCTTACTGTGTGTATGCAAAGGATATACCATTTTGTCTCCCTGTTCCACCCGGTGAACTCAGGAATACATACTACAAACCTGTCATACACAGTATCATGCATGCCCTCACCAATTGCATCACGGTTGAGTGTATGGGAAAGAAATGGTAGGGCTAACAGGTATTAACAGGTGAATCTCTTGCAGTTAATGGAATGGCTACTCTTGTGAGGGACCTGCTGACAGTACTGCAGTAACCTGTTCTGTATGTATGAGCCTGTGGTACTACACAACATTGAGGTGACATGTCTGAAACCAACATGTCTGTAACAAGGGGTATGTATGCAAGGTCATACTGTCTGACAACAGTGTCCCTCACACACTGTTGCATGCATACAGACCTGGTACATGTATATATAAAGCTGTACCTTGCCTATGACACGGTTGGTGTATTCCTACTCTGCCATATTCCCTCTTGGGAATGTCTGCAAGGCCACAGCCTGCAGACACACAGACACCTGGAACACAAACAGAATACAGCATGTCAGACTAAATTCAGTCAGTGGTACTAACAGCAATAATGCATCCTGACTAATAAGGTACATACAGCTGTATGTGTACCCATAACAAATGCAAGCCGACAGCACCTTACACAGTGTTACATAGCTACACTGTACTATATTCACCTTGTGCATCAGACCCATATTAGCATGTCCCAGCATCGATGGCATGGATGACAGGGATGTGGCACAGGTATCATCATATTCACAGGATGTGGTGTGGGTTTTCCAGAAGCCTAGGCTGGACCATACGGTTAACATCATGTGTGTATGTTTGGAGGGGTATCCAATAGATGGGCTGTGCAGAGGTGCTGTGTGTGTCTGGAGGTGCCTATGATACAGATAAATGTGTGTGTGTGTGTGTGTATGTATGCACACAGTCATGCCATGTGGCTGCCCTACACAGGGGTATGTGGACAGCTGTGAACCATAACTGGCAGGGTGTCCAGTTCACCGCCTATAGCCACGGACATGAGAACTGGTCCTTCCAGGGGTATCACTGGCACCACCAGGCCCAAGGCCAGATGCTGTACTGCTTCTTGATGGGGACAGCTGTCTGCTGGATCCATGTCCCTGACGGGACTGACCAGGACTATGTGCCCATGGCTTGCTCTGGTGTGATGTGGACTGTAATCCCCCTTCAGTAATGCTGGTGTCACTGCCACTACGGAAGTGTGAAGGTGCATGGCTCGTAGAGTCTCAGCTTTGTTCGTGCTGACCTACATCCATGTGGTCAATGCCCATCTTTCACCACACACTCTGGCACAGACATTCTATGGTCAAGGATTGCCAAGGTCTCACCCCACTGTCTATTCATGACCTCAGTATTTTGACGTGTGGCCTCAACAAGGTCATGTATGTCACCACGTAAATCAGGAAGAGTTGCATCCACCACCCTGAGTATTTGTTTAGTGTGGTGTTCACTAAGTGCCTGTACATCCATGACAGCCCAAAACATTTGTCTGGTGACACCTGTTGTGGTACTTGTGACAGCTGCTTGATGAGCAGCAGTCCTCCTGTGAGCACCGCTGTCCATCCAGCTGTGTGGGACCTCATCTGCACTCTGGCTCTCTGGCTATGGCTAGTGTCTACACTCACACCTGCCATAGTCACCACACTAGCCTGTTCCATGCCAACATCTGCCAACTTTGCATCATCTGTGTCCACAGGTGACAGGGTATGTGTGGGCATTGTCACTGTATGCTGAGAGGGTGTGGGAAACAGTGGGATGCCAACCAATGTCACAGATACAGCCCATGACAACCCCACCTGTACTTCACTATTCCTACCATCACTGTCAGAGTCTGCAGAGACAATGACATCAGTTTCCAAGCTGGAGGGACCCTGAACCCCATTACCACCTGTGAGGAGAAGACAACATATGTACATTAATACCTGTACTTTAAGGTTGGCTGGTACACACACACACACACACACACACACACACACACACACACACACACACACACACACACACACACACACACACACACACACACACACACACACACTTACAGGTGAGGTGGCAATAATCTGTTACACAGACCTCACATTACCCAAATGGTGACATGCATGATACACGGCCCTCAACATCATGCATTTCAGCCAAATTTACTCCATGTAACTAACAATATAGAGCTCTGGGATACGTGAGTAGTGTTAGTAGGTGATGGCCCTCCCCCAGCACAAACTGCGCCCATGTACACATCATTGCTATTCACTTGTATAGCACAGTTCCAAGTAATACAGAACATGCTTCACAACTGTACAGATCTTTGCAGAATGTGTAAATGTCTAGTTCATATGTTTACTCTGTTTCTCATAACCCCTGTTTTTGTCTGATACATAACTGGGATGATCTGAGGAGTGACATCACTAATTAATTGCATACATTTGAGTTTTAGATCTCCAAACCAGCAGTAAATGTATGATCAGACAAATCCTGTTACACCACCAACCTTCTAAGCTTACAGTGGATATGATAAGCATACACAACCCTGTTAACATGCCATGTTCTTGTAATATATAAAATGAGACTGCAATAATGCATTCAAAAATATTACCCACCTTTCATGCGACATATGACCTGTGCAATCCAATCGATAAACAAACAAATGTGTTACGTGTAAAATATAATGAATGAAATATGTATAATATGGTGGTTGGATAAGTGTGCAAACCCTTAAAATGATACTTTGTTGAAGCACCTTGTAAGTGACTTACAGCATTCACTCTTCTTGGGAAGGTACATCTTGACTTGGCATTATTTGGCCACTCTTCCTTGCAAAGGTCCCTCAACTCTGTTAGATTGCAAAGGCATCTCATGTGCACAGCCCTCATCAGGTCACACTGGGGTTTTGCTATTGGGTTTAGGTCTAGGCTCTGGCTGGGCCAATTCATAACCATGAGTGTGTTCAGGTGGAGCCATTCTTAGGTAGCTTTGGATGTATGCTTCGTGTTTTTGTCATGTTGAAGGCTGATATCCCTCCCCATCCTCAGCATTCTTGCAGATGCCTGATGGATTTGGGCCAGACATGAGTGTTATTTGGAACTGTTCAGAATTCCCACCACTGTGACTACAGGCCCAGTTCCGGCTTTGGTACAGCATCCCCACATCAGGCCAATGTCACCAGCATGATTTACCATAGGGATGGTGGTCTTCAGGTGAAGAGAGGTGTTGCTTGTGCACCACACATACATTTTGGTATTGTGGTTGTGAGGTTGATCCATAGTCTCACTACACCATAACACATTTTCAGACATGCCTTTGGGAGACTTGATGTGCTGTATTGCAAATTGTATCCACCCCTGGATGTTTTATGGTGTGCGTAAATGCTTCCATCTTCTGACCCTACCCCATAAGCCAGACTTATGCAGAATACAGGAGATTGTTCTCACATGTAGTACACAACACCAGTACTTGTAATATATTCCTACAACTCCCTCAGTGTTGCTGTATGTCTCCTGGCAGCCTCACTGACCAGGTTTTGACAAGTCTTTTCAACAGTTTTGGAGGAACGTCAGGTTCTTTTCAACAACACTGTTGTCGCATATTCAATCCACCTTTTGACGACTGTCTGCACTGTATTCCATGGTGTATGCAATGCTGTGGGAATGTTGTAGTACCCTACTCCTGACTGATACCTTTCAGATATGAGATCCCTTTGGTGCTCTGTAAGCTGTCTGCAAACCATGGCTGCTGCTGTTGCAGGCAACTGAGCAAATGTCGTGAATATCCTACTTGGACAGCAGACTGTTATTTGGTGTTACTCAGAGTTCCTTTACTTGATGGCAGGTGTGCACCCAAGCAGACTGAATGCTGTCAGTAAATCACAAGTTGCTACAATAAAATATTATTTGAAGGGTGTGCATTCATATCCATCCAGCTTATTGTAAGGTTAGTATACTCCATATTTGGTGCCCAACAGATTGGTTGGATTTGCAAGTGAATTGTTTATGTTATAGGTCACATTAAAGGCTGGAAAAGGAGTGGACTTTCATATTGTGGTCTCAGTTTGTATATATCACAAACACCTGGCATCTTAACAGGGGTGTGTACACTGTTTATATCCACTGAATAAGAGTAATGTTTTACACATGCCCTATCTTAGGTTGTTTGTCCCCCCATTTTGTTGGTCTCTGTCCAGACGTCTTGCACTGGCAGGTTGTGAGATATGCTACAGGAATGTTGCATTCTCTTCAGATAGGCACCTGTGGTGACCGCTGTGATGCAATGCAGTTAACCCCACCACAAGTGAACATGCACATAAAGCAATATGGCTATGAGTGACAGCTGTGTGCATGGTAAACTGCATGCCCTTCACATGCCTGGGGTATTGGCAAATCACAACAGAACAATTCCATACTCACCAGCTTCAGGCTGCTGTCCCACATGCTGACCGGAGGGACCTAGGTAGTTGTGGGAGAGAGGTATTGTCAGCAGACTCATATGTGGCATTGGTACAGGATGGATGCAGCATGTCTGCACATTTACAGTACAGCCCCCAATACTACACAATTTGTTGTCCTTCACCATAAATGTGCATTTCTGTGCATTAGAAAACCCCACCCACAACTGCAATCTGACCTGACACATGCATGTAGATACTCTACAGATACAAGTATGTCTGCTACACTAGTCTAATAATTTCCACCGGGGCCTTGCCTGCATGCTCCTCATCCATTTTCTGGGTGCCACCCACCTCCAATGTGTGGGTGTCTGTACCCTGATGTTGTACTAGGGTGGGTGCCCCAAGGTTGGCAAGGAGCACCTTGGTGGGTGTCAGTGGGGCCTGCATGGCTGGGCCCCCACCTGTGGCTATGTGGTCCCTGGCCAATGTAGCAGCCCTTTGCTGGGCATGGTGTATGAGGTCGGTTGCCCGATGCCGGACCTGCTCATATGCATGTGCGTGCAGGACAACATTGTTACAAGGTCATCCCACAGGGTGATCCTCTCCCACAGATGTTGCTGGCTCTAGCCAAACATTATGGCATGGTTCTGTAGTATGGCTTCTATGATTATATTTGTCTCAGCCTCTGAGAAAGTTGACCTTTGCTGATGCGACATTGCACCTGGAAGACATAAACAGGGAAACACATCACATGACCTCATACATTTGACAACAGTATGTACAGAACCTGCACTTCTACATTGAATTGCATTGCACTCCTGGTCCTGATGTGTCATATTCCCCCAATGAGGGGCAGTTAATTGCAGAATCCTCTATTCCTTATTCATGTCTGTGTAGAGGGATGACATTGGCCATCTTCCATGCATATGGGGTGTGGATGGTGGTGAGGCTTGGTGTGATTACAGTGTGTAATGGAGCTGGGAGCACATGACTGAGTTCATGTAGGATGCGGACAGGGATATTATCAGGTCCCATGAATACTTACATTTGTTGCCTTTCAGTAGGCAAGATGCACTTGCTCACTGGTGATGAGGGGAGGGATGCAGGTGCTGTGCATATCCACTTATAGTGATGCTGAGCCAGGAAGGTGATGTTTGTCCTAATGATATCTGCAGCAGGTTGCCTATAGTTATCTTGTGTGTGTGTGGTCTGATTGCCCACCATTACATGGTGGGTTGGTTTGTTGCCTCTGAGATTGCCTACATATGTGAAGATGGCCTTGTGATTGGCCTTGGTGGATGTGTCCAATTTGTACTCATAGTTAGTCTTACAGTAATCCACCTGTGACCTTATATGCTTGTTCAGACAAAGGCTGACTTGATGCCAAGTTGGTGCCTGCTCCTACTTTGCCCTGTACAGCCAATATAGGGACCAATTCTGTGGTTTGTGTATTGCTGATGTCCAGCAAAGGGAATTAGTCTACTTTGGTGGAGGCAGGTTTTACAAGTAAGGTATTGCTGAGTCCACTCAGCTATGTAGGTGTTCATATAGCTGTTTTAGTAGGCATGGACACAAAGTCATAACACAGTCGGACACCTCTCCAATTTCAAACTGATAATCAAGCTTATTGTAGTACCCATGACTGTGTCAGGGCAGTGCAACAACCAGCAGCTGTAGAAATGTCACTCTGTTGGATGCACAGTAACTAAGGTTACACATGTGTACAACATATACAGCTTATTTAACTGACATTTTGCATCTCATGTCTGTTGTTAAGAGGTGGCCAGATACACCTACTCATGCTGACTTGTACACAGGTAATACCTGATATACATTTCTGTTCTATGCCAGAATAACACTGTATTCACACTTTTGCTGCCCAGTCATCCCTCTCAACCTGTTAGAGCAGGACTTCTGTAGGACGCCACACATACATGGGGTGCAATGGGACAAAATTAGTGACACTGTCTTAATATTGATGTAACACACTTGAGTCATTCAATAGCATAGTAGCCTTTGCATTGACAGACTTACCCTGGAGGATGTCCAACACTGATATGGCAGGAAGAGAGGAGAAAGGCTAGGAGTGTGGTAGTGAGGGTAAGAACTTTTAATGTTGGCAGTATGACTGGTATAGGGACAGAGCTAGCTGATATTATGGCCAGAGGAAGGGTGATATATTGTGTGTGTGAGAGACCAGATAGAAGGGGAGTATGGCTAGGTGTATCAGAGGCAGGTCACAATTGTGTTATCATGGTTTGGATGGGAGGAGAAAGGGGGTATGGGTTATTCTGAAGGAACAGTATGCCAAGAGTGTTTTTGGAGGATGAAATGAGTGTTTGATAGAGTGATGTTTATGAAGCTGGAAATTGATGGTGTAATGATGAATGTTGTTAATGCATATGCTATGCAAGTTGGTTGTGCGATGGATGACAAAGAGAAATATGAAGTCAATTGGATGATGATGGTGTCTTTACCCAAGGGTGAGAGAGTGGTGATTGCAGCAGATTTCAATGGGCATGTTGGTGAAGGGAACAGAGAGGATGAGGAAGTGATGGGTATGTATGGTGTCAAGCAAAGGAATGCAGACGGTGAGATGACAGTGGATTTTGCAAAAGGGATAGACATGGCTGTGGTGAATACATACAAGAGGGAGGAGCACAGGGTGACATACAAGAGTGGAGGAAGATGCACACAGGTGGAATATATCCAATGTAGGAGGGCCAGTTTGAAGGAGATTGGAGACTGTAAAGTGGTGACAGGGGAAAGTGTAGTTAGGCAGCATAGAATTTTGGTCTGTAAGATGTCATTGATGAACAAGAAGAGGAGGAGTGTGAGGGTAGCACCAAGGATCAAATGGTGGGAACTGGAAAAAGGTGATTGTGAGGTGGAGTTCAGGGAAGAGTTAAGACAGGCACTGGGTGGCAGTGAAGATTTACTAAATATCTGGGTAAGTACAGCAGAGCTAGTAAGGAAGTCAGCTAGAAAGGTGCTTGGTGTGACATGTGGATGGAGGAAGGAGTACAAGGAGACCTGGTGGTAGACTGAGAAAGTACAGGACAGTATACAGAGAAAAAGTTTGGGGAAGAAGGACTGGGATTGTCAGAGTGATGAGGAAAGTAGACTGGAGTATAAGGAGATGAGGTGCATGGCAAAGAGAGAGGTGGAAAAGGCTAAGGATGAAGCATATAAAGAGTTGTATGACAAGTTGGACACTAATGAGGGATGAAAGGACTTGTACCAATTGGCTAGACAGGGGGACTGAGCTAAGAAAGATGTGCAGCAGATAAGGGTGATAAAGAATAATGAGGGAAACGTACTCACAAGCATGGAGAGTGTGTTGAGCAGATGGACAGAGTATTTTGAGAGGCTGATGAATGAACAGAATGAGAGAGAGAGAGAGAGGTTGGATGATGTGGGTATGGTGAATCTGGATGTGCGACGGCTTACCAAGGAGGAAATAAGGATAATTTTGAAGAGGATGAATACTGGAAAGCTTGTTGGTCCACATGACATACCTGTAGAAGCATGGAGGTATTTAGGAGAAATGGCAGTGGTGTTTTTAACCAGATTGTTTAATGATATCTTGGAAAGTGAGAGGTTGCATGAGGAGTGGAGAGAAAGTGCTTGGGTAACATTTTAAGAATAAGGGTGATGTGCAGAGCTGTAGTAACTACAGAGGGATAACATTGATCTGTCACAGCATGAAATAATGGGAAAGAGTAGTGGAAGCTAGGTTAAGCAGGTAGGTGATGAGTAGTGTTCAGCAGTATGGTTTCATGCCAGGAAAGAGCACTACAGATGCAATGCTAGCTCTGAGTGTTGATGGAGAAGTACAGAGAAGGTCAAGATTTGCTTTGTGTCTCTCTGGACTTAGAGAAAGCATATGACAGGGTGTTTAGAGAGGAGATGTATTGCATGAGGAAGTCATGAATGGCATAGATATACTTAGGAGTGGTACAGGATATGTACAAGGGTGGTGTGACAGTGGTGAGGTCTGTGTTGGGAGTGACAGATGTGTTTAAGGTGGAGGTGGTATGACATCAGGGATCAGCTGTGAGCCTTTCTTATTTAAAATGGTGATGGACAGGTTGACAGACAAGATCATGTAGGAGTCCCCGTTGACTATGATGCTCGCAGATGACATTGTGATCTGTATTGAGAGTAGGGGACAGATTTAGGAGACCCTGGAGAGGTGAAGATGTGCTTTAGAGAGGAGATGGATGAAGGTCAGCAGGACTAAGACAGAAAAGTGAATGAGTTTAAATGATTGGAATCGACATTTCAGAGTAATGACAACTGTGGAGGACAGGTAAAGAAGAAAGTACAGGCAGGTTGGAGAGGGTGGAGAAGAGTGTCAGGAGTGATTTGTGACAGACGAGTACCAGTAAAAGTGAAAGGGAAGGTCTACAAGAGGGTAATGAGACCAGCTATGTTATATGGGTTGGAGACAGTGGCATTGACAAAAAGGCAGGCATCAGAACTGGATGTGGCAGAGTTACAGATGTTAGAATTTGCACTGGGTGTGATGAGGGTGGACAGAATTAGCAATGTGTATGTGAAAGGTTCAGCCCATGTTGGATGGTTTTGAGACAAATCCAGAGTGTCAGGGTTACATCGGTTTGGACATGTGCTAAGGAGGGATGCTGAGTATATTGGGAAAAGGATGGTAACGATGAAGCTGTCAGGTAAGAGGAAAAGAGGAAGGCCTCAGATATGGTTTCTGGATGTGGTGAGAGAGGACATGCAGGTGGTTGGTGTGACAGAGCAAGATGCAGAGGTCAGACAGAAATGGCAACAGATGATCCACTGGGACGAACCCTAATGGGCACAGCCTGAAGAAAAAGAAGGAGATGTTATAATGTCAGTCTTCCACAGATTTGCCAATGATTTGCCAGACATAACACAACTCTATGAGTAAATGACTACAAATATGAGGCACACATATGGTCAGTATGCATAACACTGGACAGTTAAATGTCATGAGCTCATTATATCGCATGCAGTTTAACACACACTTCTGCAACAGTATTTTACTATGCATGTATAGGTGTCTCACATTTCTGAGACAAAGAAGTATATCATAGTTGTATTCACAAGTAAGATTTGGATATGTATGACATCCAAGTAGCTGGCCTAACATTTTCACAGTCAGTATTGTTCAACACACACTCCAGTTGTAGTCATATGTCAGCCATCCTTTCCTGGGGTGACTCAGGGGCCTGAACTATGATCTATGTCACTGCAGACAGACCCAGATGCTAAGGCCATAGGTTCTGATCAGCAATATATCAGTAGAGCAAGTCTTGTTGAGACATATATGTTAAACCTCCTATTTCCCATTCTTACATACCCCCTACTGCAGGCCATTACATGCTTACTTGTTTGATATACCTGTTTTTTTCAAGTGTATGTGGTTATATCCTGCTTGTTTTTTTTTTTTCTCTTTTCACTTTTTTCTCACTCTCTCCCAAGGATGTAGGGTGTACATCTGTTTTGCATAGGCAGCAGCTTGCCTTTTGTAAGTAATGCTCATGAGCAGCTAATGACCTGTTCACCAACTGGTGTCCCCCACTTGCTAATTGCATGCAAAACAGCTTTGTTGGTATTCATATAGCCAATGGCATGGAAACACACTGCAATATTGAATGCTTCATGTAGGCATTGGCCCTTTTCCTTGCCAGTGAGGAGAACTTCATGGAGGTATGTGAACAACAGCATCACAGAGGGTATTTGGAAATACCTCTTACAACACAAGCTGTGGAGACAGGCCAACAAAATGGGGGAGAAGGTTCCAGACATGGGGACAGAATGTAAGTATTGCTGTTATACATTTGGATTAATGTTAGTCTAACAGGGTTTGTGTGGACATGGAGTTTCTGTGTGATTTTAACTCTGACAGTGTTATATGTTTGATATAACTCTCAACTGTAGGGCTATCTGCAGAATAGCCAGAGTTTGGACTCCTATGTTTGGTGTGTTCCTCAGACATTTTTTGTCTTTGGAAAATCAGTAGCATACTCTGGGGATTGCAGTCAGTAACTGCTAACATCCATTTGTGTTTTTGACCTCATATCCCTCAGACAATATATGTTACAACTAACCCTGTTACACCAGCAACTTTCTCAGTTTATAACAGTAATATTTCAAATATGCCTGTGTTTTTAGGCCTCTGTCCCACAATTATGTCAGGCTTTGTCCAGATGTCATGCTGTAAGAGGTTGATAGGTATGGTATATGATTATTTAGTGCCTACATTCCTGATATCATCCCAGCGATGTATCAGACTGCCAGACATGTTATGTGCAAGATGCCTTATATATGAGAGGAAATCCTGGATATTCCATGGGACTCTGTACAGTTGAGAGGTCTGTGTATTTCTGGCAATTGTTGACAGACTGTCAGGACTGAGTAGCAGTGTAGTGTGTCAATGTTATTTGGCATGTGTAGGGAGGGGGGTGCATGTATGTGTTATGGCTCCTTTTCTATCTGCCTGTGCATGCTGCTCCTGTTTCTGGTGGTCTATCAACTGTATATGTTTATAGGGGAAGACTGAGCCATGTCCTATACCACAGTCAGGTGTCATACTACACTGTGAATTGGACTATATGTAGGGGTAGCGTGCGAGTGGCAAACATGTTGAGATGTTTTTGTTCAAACAGTCCTTATACTGTACTATTTATTTTGCTTACTGGTATGTCACTCTGACTGTGGTGAAATTGGTTGTGGGTATGCACTTTCACACTAGTGTCTGTTTTTCAGTGCTTTTATATCCCTGTAGTGCCTGATATATTTGCCAATACATTTGTAATTCCCCCTAGCAGATGTGGGTTATTATTGTGTCAGTCTGACAGTAGTTTGGACAGTGCTTGGTGACATGCCTAGCAGCTGAGTGCAGTTTCCCTAATGTGATGTTATGCCCAGATATTTGTAGGATGTACTGTTGCCTGGCCCCCATAAGTGTTGTGTATTTCTGACAAATCAGTGGGATGATGTGAGGATTTCAGTCACTAACTAGTGAGAAGTAATTGAGTGTTGGATATATGTTAGGCCAGTCATGAGGGTGTTACTGCAGCAACTGTGTCAGCTTATCTACTCCAGTATTTCAATTATGTCCCTATTTCCATGGCTTTATCCTCCCACTTTGTCAGGCTTGGTCCAGATTCGTTGCACTAAGAGGTTCTGAGCCTACCTCTTAACTGTCTGGATTGTTGCAGTATGTCCAGGTTTATTGCTCATATTTCTGGTCTGGTCCACAAATTCATTATTTTTATAGCCCTGGTTAATCACTGTGATGATCTGAGGATTTCTCACAATAAATGCTGGCATACATTTCAGTTTCAGAACTCACATCCTTCAGAACATGTATGCTGAAAAAAACCCTGTCACTCTGGCAATATTCTACATTTATAAGAGCAACATTTAAAATATGTCCCTAGTTTGGGCCCATTGCCCCCCCCCCCCATTTGGACAGCCTTTGGCCAGATTTCTTGCACTAAGAGGTTGAGAGGTATGGTTGTGAGGTATGACTCCACTACATGTTATGAGCATATATATATATATATATATATATATATATATATATATATATATATATATATATATATATATATATATATACACACACACATATATATATATATATATATATATGTGTGTGTGTGTGTGTGTGTGTGTGTGTGTGTATATATATATATATATATATATATATATATATATATATATATATATATGTATTAGAAATACTGATCTCAGTAATGCATTAGCCAAACATAGTCTTGCCTGTACTGCTTTCTCACAGTTTAAATTCTTTGTTTTGGATCAAGTTCCTGTTTTCTTTGGAGACAAAAATACACTTTTAGAAGTTAAAGAATTAAAATGGCAACTTTTTTAAAATGCGGAAGCACCCCCAGGATTAAATGAAAACTTGAATATTAGATGTGCCTTGAAATGGCGTCTATAATTCTTATTTTTATATAGATTCTCTGTATTGTCCTTTTCATGAGTCCTATGCTCTGTTTTGTTCCATATTCATGAGTTCCATTGCATATTCATCTCATTCTGTACTGTACTGTAATATTTATTATGTAGATTTTTATTTACTGTACATGAGTCTTTCTGCATATTAATTTGACATTGTACTATAATTATTATGCAGAATTTCACTTACTATACTATACATTGGTTGATTTTCATGATGTCACTTCTAATAATACTGCCAGCTATATATACTGACATTTTGAATGGATAGTGTCATACTTCTGATGAAGTCCAGCATATTAAACTGGATGAAAGCGCTAAATATTGGCTCTCTGATTGCATTTTTTCTTATTTTGTTCCCTTAAAAGTACTGTTTTTTACAGCATAGAAGTTGTTGTTTGTATATATATATATATATATATATATATATATATATATATATATATATATATATATTATATATATCTCTATATATACATCTATATATATATATATATGACTCTATATGACAAGGTCGACAAGTTACAAGATCGACAACCAGTTGATCGACACAAAATCACCGACAATTCAGATAACCGACAGTGCAAATAACCGACTATGAAATGTTCGACAAATCTAAATGAAATACCCGACCACAGTCTACTATTTAGCGTTATCTAACAATTTCGCAGTATAACGCATACAGAACACATGTCCTTTTAAGGTAAATTCACCACGTCAGTAAATAAATAAAATATATCGTACAACAACAGATAAATTTAAAGTACTCAAATCTTCGTAGTCCAAACACTGAAACATGCTGAGATGTAGTATTTACATCTTAAGCAGCCTTGCAATAGCATTCACAAACTCGACATTAGAGTAGTTTGCCATATTAGAGATTACCATGTCAAATCTCTTCTGATGAAGTACTACTTTCCTCTTTCTGGGTGATGATACATACCCTGTAGACATCCGCACTCTGAGCTCATCTACTCGGTCTTGTTCACGAGCTAATATATGAAGTAAATACCTCAAATCAGTCCCCTTTCACCGAGCAAGCATTTTAATCTCCTATGCCACGCCTCCACTTTATTTTGCGTCCGAGGCAGAGATAGTTCATTCAATTCAAATACATTCCAGAATGTAATTGGGAACAATGGCAGAAATCTAATTGAAGATGTAAATCTAGTGTTGAACTTACGCCTTTTTCCATACATGTACCAGTCTGAAAAGTACTGTAAAATATCCTTTCTTTCTGGTGGAAATATCGCTCTAAGCTCTTCAAATGTAACTTTAACTTTGTCTTCAGGTAAGAAGGCTAAGGCCACTAATGATTTCACAGCGAGCTGCAGTTCCTGTGAATTATTGTACGTAGAGGCCAAACCTAAAGATTGTACCTTTCGCCAGATGTTTTGCCCAAAGTGAAACAGACAACCCTTAGAACGGACATCAGGAATGTTCATTCTAATGCTCTTTAATGCAGCAATTTCAAAGTCACATAAAACAAATTTAACTTGCATTCCTAAACCATTTGATGTGAGCAAAAAGAATATACCATTCCATAGATAGTTATAAGCTTTTAGTGATTTCTTGGACATTACTGCATAAATTAGAGGGACAGATTTCATATATGTCCCATATTTAACAATTGCATGTACGCTGTACAATTGCCGTATTGTTACACCTTTCGAAAAGAATGTACCATCCATCAGCCATATACTAGCTTGGCTTAGATCACGTAAATTATCTGCAGTAGTGAATACTACCACTGTTGTGTCGGTTCCTTTGTCTGACATAGATTTACTTAGAAATATACCACTTTTTAATTTAAATTTGCTAAAATCTATGTTATCAAGTGTTAGTGCAAACTTTTTAGTTAATCCACACTTGACACGTCTAACGCGGTTCACTTGTTGTAGCAGTGCTGTTCTTTGAGGAAGACAGTCAATTGTAGCTAAGGAGGTTGATGCTAAAGCATCGTCAACTATGAGTGCCGGTGTGTCTCTACCCATGGTAGCTCTACATTTTAGGTCACTACAGACAACATATTGTTGTAGTTCTCCTGGCTCTGCAGCATGGCAATGTGCAACTGATTTTTCAAGCTTATCGCTGTCAGGCAAGTACACGGTAACAGCTCTACCCTTACAGCCCTCTGTAATCTTACATTTACAAGCCCAATATCTTTTACTCTGCCTTGTACGTTCAAGGTAGTAGAGATAACTGTCAGTTACTAACATTGGCTTCATCTTTTGGGAATCTACAGTGTGATATATAGATCCTACTACTCCCGGACTACTCATCTGAACATTTGCCATATTGTCTTCGGTGCATAGCACATAGTACACTGACTAACACAAGTATTTAACGTCTAAACTGCATCTCTATTTGCTGATACACTGTGTATATGTATATAATTATTATCTGTGCAATACAATTTATGGCAGAATGAATTGTTTACTCCGTATCTATTCACGGAGATAATATTAAATATTGTAATTGTACGTACTTTACTTCCAACAAAATTTAGTTTGCTATCTTTTACTAACATTTGGAATAGTGTGTAGTTGAAACGAGTATTTACTCAGTAACTGTTTGATTGTCGACGTTACGCTATGTCGATTATTTGCACTGTTGGTTATCTGAATTGTCGGTGATTTTGTGTCGATCAACTGGTTGTCGATCTTGTAACTTGTCGACCTTGTCATATATATATATATATATATATATATATATATATATACATATATATATATATATATATATATATATATATATATATATATATATATATATACCAATGATAGTATTTGAACAGGGAACATTAATAATCAAATGATTCAATAGTTGTAGAACAATAGGACACATGTCCTAACAGTAGTTTTGGAGAAAAACATACCAGCTGATTATATGTATGAATTATTTGTGCAAATAGGGTGGGGGACAGAGAGAGATGTCAATTAACAACTGTATAGGCTTCGATTGTTCACAGCTGTACTGATCATTATTCTACTCATTACTGTCCAGGTATGACCTCACTTTACATCTACCTATGGCATGGGGTTGGGCAGTAGAATGTTTGTACACAGTGTATTAGTAAAGCCTTCTTAAAACTCATACATACATTTCCTTACCTGGCAGTGGAGGGAATATCTGTTAACACTACCTGACTGTTTCTACACATATTCACATATTCAAGGTTACATATGTGACACTGACAGGGGTGCCCTACACTCATGCTGTGTGTGTGTGTGCGTGCGCTACTACCATACTCCACCTGGATTTCTATCTGTCACCCTGGGTATTGGCAGTGGTGACCACTAGCCATGACAGCGTGACACTTGAAGGACATTTATCGCAAGAAACCTCTTGGTGTATGTACTTATCTTGCTGTCATTTGCAGCCTTGGGGTTGGACAGTGGAAGTGTTGTACACAGTGTATTAGTACAGCCTTCTTACAGCTAATAGAAACATTTTCTTACCTAGCAGACTTGTGGAGGACATTTCTGTTAAAACTACCTGACTGTTTCTATACATATTCACATTTTTTTGAGTGAAATTATGCATACAGCTTACTATCACTCCCAGGATTTGAACTATGCCTGTTTGTGCAAAACAGTTGTGTGGCAACACAATGAGTTATGAGGTTCATAGGTAGGTACTAGGCTATCTGCCCAAGGGCATTTATAAGCCTAGCCAGAGTGTGTCGGCTTTCACCGCCCCATTGATTAATTAACTGATCCTCTGTCAAGCAGAGCCAATGAAGTGATCCCTGGGGTGTATTTTCTGTTACCTATCCACTCGTCAAGTTTTTCTTGAAGAGTGTTAGTGAGGGGCTCTGCCTGATGTAATTTGGAATTTTGTTCCAAAGCATGGGGTGTCTCTGTGACAGGAATTTATCCCTCCAGCATGTTCTAGTTATTGTTGTGGCGAGGTTTAGCTCACTAGAGCTTGTGGCTCGTAGTGACTTGGATTTCTTTAGGTGGAGCATGTCCATCAACTCTGAGTTGGACATGGCTTTGTAAGTTAGGCAGATGTCATCTCTGAGTAAGCGATATGCCACTGAGTACAGCCGGAGTTTTTTCAGTTGGGCTGCATAGGACATATGTTTGAGGCCAGTAATCCTCTTGGTGAGGTACTTTTGTGGTCTTTCCAGCTGCTGTAAGTGTCTTGTGAGGTACATCCCAAATGGGACATTGTACTCTATGATGGGTCTAATAAATGATGAGTAGAGGGGCACTATAACCTCTTTATTTCTAGATGTGAATCCTTTAGTAATTAGATGGGCCACAAAGAAGGATTTCCTAACTACTTTGGCAATATGATTGTCAAAGGAGAGATTACTATCTACCTGGGTCCCCAGATCTCTTATTACCTCTTCTGTATTAAGGGGGCTGCCACCTATGTGGTAATTCATGGGTGTTTTGTTTTTCCCAAATGGGATGAATATGCATTTTTTGGCATTTAGCTTGAGGCCATGATTTTGAAACCAGGTGTCCATCTCAGTAAGGCCCTTTTGGAGGAAGTCCGTGTCAGCCGGAGAGTCAATTATGGCTCCCAGTTTGCAGTCATCGGCGAACTTGGTAAGCCATAGTTCTCCTGTGTTTGCCTGTACTTCTGAGAAGTATATGCCAAACAGTAGGGGTCCCAGGACCGAGCCTTGTGGGACACCACTTGTGACTGGTTTAGAGTCGGACCTGGAGCCTGCTATTCTTATCATGTGAGTTCTGTTTGTAAGCCAGTTGGCAACCCATCTTGTGACATAGGGGTTTATGTTCAGGTTGGTGAGTTTTCTGTAATACCCAAGTGGGAAATGGTGTTGAAAGCCTTGGCAAGGTCAGGTAGGCTGTGTGACCTACCTTTCCTTCGTCTATGTCCTTGGTGACTGTCTCAAAGATGTCAACCAGGTTTAGTAGGCATGATCTGCCCTTAACAAAGCCAAACTGGGTCAGATCAAGTGTTTGGAGGTTCCCAATGTCTTTGTTAATGAGTTCCTTGCAGACCAGGCTAGTCAGCCTTAAGTGGCAATAGTTACCAGGGTCAGTTGTGGCCCCTCCTTTGTGGAGAGGAATAACCATTGCTGTGTGCCATTCTATGGGCATGTAGCCTGTGGAGAGGCTGAGGTTGAACAGCGTGCTTAGGTGGGGGGGTTAGTTCGTTCTGTAGTTCATGCAAGATGCGGCCTGGGACATCATCTGGTCCCATTGATGCTGCGTTTTTGGCTTTTGAAAGGGCTGTTTTCACCTGTGCATCTGTGATTTTTGGGACACTACACTTTTTTGGTATTGCTGTGGGCCCTTTTAGAGGTGAGAGGAGGGGTGACGTTTGCACTGAATCTGTCTGCCAGGATGTTGTCAATATCAGTAGGTTCAGTATATTTTGTGCTATTTTGCACTAGTTCAGTGCATATCTGCGAGTTGCCACTTAGATTCTTGACATAGCTAAAGAAGGCTTTGGGGTTATCTTTTGAATCCTTGGCTATTTTTCTTTCAAAGTTGGCCTTGGATGATTTCATGAGGGACCTTAGTTTTTTACTAATACTGATCAGAGATGTATTTCCTTCTTGGGATTTGCTTTTTTTCTGAACTAGTTTCCTCCTTCTATTGTATAGCCTGTTTATTGCAGGGGTCCACCAAACTGTTTTCCTTCTCTTAGAGGAGTGAGTCTTGGTTTTGCTAGGGATGGCACGATCCATGCATCCTTGTAGGTGCTCATGGAGTGCATTTGTAAAGGTTTCTGCATCTTGGACAGCATTATCCTTTAGCGTGGGTGCTGTAAAACTTACCACCTCTGTCTTAAGTAAGGTGAAGTTTGCTTTAGAAAAGTTTTTTACTGTGGCTTCCTTAGTTGGGGATGGTGTTGGGGTGTGGACATCCAGAGTGATTAGTTTATGGTCTGATCTCACCAATGACGGGTTGACCTCCGGTGTGAAACACCTGTCACCCATATTGGTAATGACCAGGTCCAATATGTTTTCACCTCTGGTAGGGGAGTTTACAAGCTGATCCAAGGTGTTTGAGTTGATGAATTCCTGGAAGCGCTCGGCCTGGGAATTTGTACTCGAGTAGTTTTCCCAGTGAATGATAGGGTAATTGAAATCGCCCAATATCAGGGTGTTCGGTAGGACCTTCATATTTTCCATTGTCTCCAGAAAGGTGGAGTGGTGGTCCTGGGTCATGGAGGGTGATCTGTAGCAGGCCACAATTTGCATTCCAGATTTGCCCGATGTTAGTTGCACATGGATGATATCAGAGGTATCATGCTGCGCTACTAACCTGGAGGTGTAGGTATCCTTGATGAATATGGATACACCCCCTCCTTTTGTGTTTTGGTCTGTGTTCTGTGGCTGAAACTTGTGGTATGAGTTGTAGCCTGGTAGTGCTGCGGTGCTCTCTGGAGTCTTGAACCAGGTTTCAGTTACTGCACAGATGTCGACATTCTCCATACTGAGGAGTGCTTTGAGCGCATGCATTTTGAGATTTAAACTCCTGGCGTTGAGTAGCATAACCCTCAGTTTTTTGTTAATTGTGCTGTTTACGGAGGTGGGTTTGACTTTTGAGCCTTGCCTAAAAAAGGCACTATGGGGGCAGCAAGAGCCTTGGCCAGTATTCGAAAGCCTAGGGGTGACAGGTGCAAGCTGTCTCTTGTGAAGCAACTTGGCTTGTCGAGCATGTCGTCCCAGGCTGAGAAACACTGGATCCCCTTTGAATACACCAGAAGCTTAGCCAATTGTTGAAATTGATCATTTTTTCTTTATACTGAGGTATCATTCTTAGTGAGGGCAGGATTCTACTTGGGGTCAGCGTCATACAAGCCTGGGCTACATGATTAGAGAGCTCTTCCATGTCTCTTTTCATGTAGTCCAGGGAGGTATGTCTCAGGTCATTCACACCAACATGAACAATGACAGAGTCACATTTATACTTGTTCAGGAGTGACCTGAGTGCTTGTGTTATGTGGCGGATTCTGGCTCCCAACAGGCAGCTAACAATAACCTCCTGCGTGTCCAGCCTAGTGAGTGGGTTGTCATTGTGCCTGACTATAGAGTCATCTATTACTAGTGTGTTAGGTATGTTATTTCGCCTTAAGGGCTGTGATTGTGAGGCACACTGATTTTGTGTTTTATGTGTTGTCTGGTTTGTGACGGGAAGTGCAGGTTGTTTGGGTGTCTGCTTTGGAGGCCTCTGATGCTTTTGCAGGTTTTTATTTAGAGCCTCCTAGTATGATTTTGTGTATTTATGTGCATTTTTTGCCAGTGCTGTTTTAGGAACTGCATTGAGGAACTGTTGTCTTTTGTTTGACTGTTTTCTGCCTAATATTCTCATGTTTGGACAATATGACCTTGTAATTCTGACATTCATGCATGGCAGATAGTTCTTGCACTGCGTATTCATACTTTGACATAGTACAGTCTGGGAAACACTGGTTAACACAACATTATTATTCAGGTATCAGATCTTGGTGCATGGAACATTTCATATAGTTGATCTCCTGTTTATAGCTTCTCATTTTTTGTCAGATGAGCCTCAATTAATGCATGCTATCAGAGCAATAGTTGCTGTGCAGAACCTTTACACATTTAGATTCATACCAAAACATACCAAAGTAAACACAACAGTCTGGGGTTTTTAGTTGTATTGAAGGGTACTGGCACTTTTATTGATAGATGTCCTGTATATCAGTATTACTCTGCTAACGTCTCATTTATTCATTGCACACAGCACACATATTAATCTATTGGCAGTTAACATTCTACTCCTTTCTATTTGTCTTCCCTGAATACTGCACACTAGATTTATACTCACCAGCCTCCCAGCACAGCCTTTTCAACCTGCTGGCATGGGCGTCTATGTTCACATCTCTCTCATCTGCAGCTGTACAGGAGATAAAGAAACATTTATGCATACCTATCAATCACATACACAGGCTGGACTTTTGTAAACACTAATTGATACTAATACTTACACACTTCTGGGACATTCTCTGCCCATGTGTCTTGGATCCACTGGTCCAAGAGCTCCCTCTTCCTATGCTTGAGGTCAACAAAATGGTGCCGGACCTGCTCACCAGTTCAAGGGATGCCAGTAGCACTGGTGAGATCATGTGTGAGATGGTCCCAAGCCTCCACTTTGTATTGGGGGCCCTGATATTGGCCCTGGAGCAGTCTCTCCTCATGGTCTTTCACTAGGAGTCCAACCATGACCCTGGACTACTAAATGCCCCAGCATTGTGCCTGAAAGCGCAAACCCTCTCCTATGCCAGCCATAGTGTCTGCAAGGATGAACTACAGATGGTTATGGCTGTATTCCCACCTACAAGGTTTAAATAGAGCCAAATTCCCACCATTTGCCGTCTTGGACCATTTTGAATATGCTGAGCTAAGCTAAGTGACACACAAACCCAATTAGCTAAGGTTGGCAGTGCTTAAATGGACAGATGGTGAGCACTGCTTACCAATGCACATATCCACTTAGCTAGGGTGCGTATTGCTTAGCATTTACATTTAAGCAATGCTTACACCAGCTTAGCATAGCTGAGCACTACTTAGCATTGCTCACATTTCATTTTATAAAGTATCAGGGTTGTGGGATTGATTCATCATTACTGACATATTATAATTTTATGTTTACCTTCCATGACATCCCCCATGTGCTTTCTTTAAATTATATTCTTGTGTGACTATACTGTATGGGCCACTTGTGTTTATATGGGTGGCTTCACATTGTTTCTAGACTGACATCTCAATTTTGGACCTGCTACATTACCCTGGTTGACAAAAAACAGTTGCTACATAATTTAAGTTTACAAAAATAATTTTAACACTACTTTCCCACAGAAAAATAAGTTGCCTGTCTTGGTACTCGAACCATGAACACCTGCAGGTAAAAGGTTCTAACCACTACACTACCTCCACTTGGAAATTTCATGTGTATATTTCCATTTATCTCCTACGAGATGTTTAAGCTGTGCTAAGCAGAGGGACATAATGTGCACACCCGCTTAGCTATGCTCAAACATTCCTTAGGCTAGAAAAAAATGTATATTATTATGTTATATAAGTGAGTCTTATGGTGTTCTGACAACTCATTGAGGACTGCAAGTGTGAATAATGGCATTCATTTGGCTTTCAGGCTTCTATCCTTCAGGGACTCCTGCTAATGCATATCCTGTTTTCTATCAACTTTCTAAGTGTGTGAGGGCAACTTTTCAGATGTGTCCCTAATTTATTATTTATTCCCCACATCATTTGTGCCTTTGTCAACATGAACTGCTATAAGGGAATATTGGCATACATTTGCTTTCAGACTTCTACCCTTCCATAGTTTTCTATCAACTTTCTATGTTTCGTGGGCTATATGTATGTTTTGTCCCTTTTGAGGGATTTATCCCCCATTACTTGTCCATTTGTCCGCAGACACTGAAAGACTGGCATAATATTAGAGTAAATCTTTAATATTATGCCAGTTTGATTTAGAAAGTGCCATATGGCACTTTCTGAGTGCAGGGGGTGTGTTCATTGTCTGTACACTACTTGGACACACCCTTGCACTCTTTCATGGTTCCTGTCCATATAGGAAGTACAGCAGCATGCCTTCATGAATATGCAAGACGTGCTGCTGTGCTAAATGGACACAAACCATTCTGTGCAAGAATAGTTTTATTCTTGCATGGAATTTATTGAATCCAGGGGATTGTTTGATGGATGATACCAAGAATGTAAGTGAGACAAAAATATATGTTTGAGTACTGAGCATGACAGAAAATGATGTATGGGAGATTGTCAAAGTGTACTTGAATGAAAGAGTGTAGGTAAGGTGAAGAGGACTGCTAGGGGATTTAAGTTGTTAATTCAAGGAGCAGATGTAAGTATTAATATTATATTAGGTTATATAGAGAGTGAGAGATTGGGGATCTGTCATTCAAAGCATGAAGTGCAATAAATAAATGTCAGAAACTATGTAAAAAGGGGGAGTTATCTTGGACAAAGAGGTGGGAAGGATTTCAGAAGATTAGGGAAGAGTGTGAAGCTATGGCAAAAACTGCTAGTGTAGAGATGAGCTTCAGCATATTCAGGACTGATTTATGTATTGTTTGAGCTCTATTGTGAAGCAGGGTCATAGGGATAGTATTCCATAGTTTGCACACATCATAGGAGTATAGTGAGTCCCCTGATGAGCTGTTAGATTTAGTAGAATTTAGGAGGAGTTGTTTGATGGACTGGAATTCTCTTGCAGGAATGTAAAGCAGCAGTGTATTTTTTTAATGCTGGGCATGTTTTGAGATAACGCTTTAGTGTAGATGCAATGAGTACTCGAGAGTCTGTGAGGTAATTTTTAGTTCTAGCCAGTTTAGTTGTTTTAAGGCCTTACAGTGGTGGGTTCTATGTGTAGCATTGGCAGCTATTTTTGCAACTTTATTGTAACGGGCAGCTAGTTTGGTCTTTAGTGTGACACTTAATGTTAGTAAGGATAGGAGAAGCACAGAGAAGGGATTATAGTAAGCAGGCTGAGGCCAGAGTTTTTCTTGCTATTTCATTTAAGGAGAGTTTGGTGTTTTTTATTAATAGCTGAATTTAAGGTTGTTGTCTATATGGATGCCTAGTAATTTAGCAGGGGTTACAAGCTCAATTCTAGTGTTGTTATCAGCTGTGACTGTAAAAACATTGGATTTGGTTGAGCTATTGCTTTGGACTGAAAAGCATTCATTTTATTTTGTTAGGACTGAGAAACAGCATTGAAGTGCTTAACCAGGTCTCTGTAGAAGAGAAGAATGTTTCAGTTATTTCTTGGAGTTCAGGTAATGTTGGGGCTGTATATGTTAAAAGTTGAATCATCTGTA
Organism: Protopterus annectens; assembly: GCF_019279795.1. NCBI lineage: Eukaryota > Metazoa > Chordata > Ceratodontiformes > Protopteridae > Protopterus > Protopterus annectens. Next base: position 1,539,912,649 of record NC_056745.1, on the reverse strand, counting down.
TATGGGACAATGCTTACCTTATGGAACTGTGGGGTTTTTTAATGAATATATTAAACAGAAGGGGCCCTAGTATGGAATCTTGTGGAGCTCCTATTGTGAGTGGGAGAAAAGAGGAGAATTTCTGTTTTGCGTTAACTGCTTGTTGTCAGTTTGATAAATAACTAAGGAACCATGTAAGGGAGGACCATGAGAAACATAAGGATGTGAGTGAAATACTGGGAAAGCTTTGCATAAATCTAGGAATATGGTCACCACTAATCTGCTGGTTTATAATATTGGTAAAATGATGGAGGACAGCTGTTGTGCTGCAGTGGGGTCTAAAACCGTGTTGTCTTTTGGGGGAATGGTTGTGTTTCTGTGTTATATAAGTTGAGCGTGAATGCACTTTTCTAGTATTTCTGATAGGTGGATTTTGCGAATGTTCCTTGTTCTAAGGTTTTGATGTCGTTGTCTCATACTTTTCAGTTTCGGTCATATGTTAATTTGGTAATATATGTGTGTGTGTGTGTATATATATATATATATATATATATATATGTATTAGCTCCTCACTGATTAATACCTGTTAACTGTTTAATTTAATTTATACTTTCATATTTCTTTATGTATAAGCTAGACCACTTCAGTGCAGTGAGCTCAAGTTTCTGTACAGTTCTTGACTCTGCTCTCAGTCTCTTGGAGTTGTGCCTTTTGTAACTCATTCCCAGTGTGCACATTCTGGCATTTTGTTTTTAAGGTAAGCATTGCACAGTTATCATTTTTTAGCTCCCCCCACAATGTTTATTTTTACATTCTGTGAACACACAATACTATCTTGTGTCTTACTGTTTTTCCTTTTGTCTTTCAATTTTTAGCACCACTACACTTTGCTCTATTTCCATTTGCCTTTTGATGACATTCGACTCATCACTTTCAGGTTTACTTTTATTTTTCACAGTTCCCCTCATGCAGAAAGTTTAGAGATTGTCTTTTAGACAAGTCATCAGTTGTTTTGTCTGTTTTATTTTGTGATTTCTTTTGCTGGTCAAGGTCGACCATCGACCATGTACATCTTTGCCATTTTATTTTCATTTCCGGAAACCATCTGTTCCAACATTATTGTTAATTCTCACTCTCTCTGTTTAATGACTATCTTAACATTTTTGCACTCTTGGTGGTGTCCTAACATCATCTTGCAGTATCATAGAATGTTAAGAAAGGGCCTTATTTACTTTCTGTTATTCTTGTTTAGCTCTATGTTGAATAACGACATTGCTTGTAATAACCTCTCTTGACTTTCCTACAAGATCTTTTTTCATAGTAAAATCATTTAATTTAAACCCCAAGTTCTGCTCTTGGGCATCTTCTATTACAGCTCTCTTGGAGACTTTAGTGTGGGATTCATCATTCAGTGACTCATACTGCATACACAGTAGAAAGTGAACTAATGTAGAACTCTACACTGAGAATCTGCTTCAAAGGTTTCTCGTGGTATTTTACTGCAGCAATAACTGTGACCATATTATATCAGAGAGCATCATTTGCTTTTGTGAAACCATGTTGCTGCATCTCAGTTTTGTATCTGTTCACCATCCATGATAGCACTGCAGGTACTGTTTTGCTTGTTACCTCTTTTGCCTTTCATTTTTCAGTACTTGCATTACACAATCAGTTTCATCAAGTTAGCACACAATTATATTTCTTCCATTACACAACAATGAACCCCATTTTTCCTTTCAGAAAATTCCTTTTATAAAACTCTAGTTTGTCTAAACACCACACATGTTTTGGTAGCACAATTTTGCAGTTCACACCCGTTTGTGTGGCAGGTACAAGATGAACAAAGAACTCTATTTTCCAGGCTAATGTTTAATTGCCAGAAAGACTCATTTTTATCGCTAGAGCAAGTTTCTCTATGGGCACAGAGTAAAATTTCTTGTAGGTGCACAACTTCCTCAGTAGTGACAATTCAGAACTCATGAAGACTTGCTTTTTACTTAAGCCACAGACAGGGCATAGTAGGACACAGTGCTTCATAAAATCCCTTTATTTATAAATGTTTTCAACACACTGCATACATCCTTCATTTTGCTTGTACTTTTCAACATGCATGGCTTACCAACAAATAAATCTTTTGACCGTGTCTCCTACCACAAAGTGAATACCAAATTACTTAACTCTTCAAGTCCTCCAGATACTAAACATAATTCCAAACAAATAACACAGTCTCTTTTCTCTTCTCTCTACCCTCTAACAGAGAAAGCTCATCCACTTAACCTTAATGTTCCTCATTCATATGCTTATATTAAATTTTCTTTCATACCTTCTCACCTAACTGAATAACATAAAAATCTCCCCATTCAGTTGACAGATTGAATTAATAAATATCCCCCACTCGATGTCTCCACCTCCTACCCTCACATCATATCACACAACTTGTATAATACCACTACCTTACAACTTCTCAAAACAAACTATAAGCATCATAATCCTATCCTCCAAAATTAACTGTACAACAAAAATATAAATATTAAACACCTTCCTGCTTATCAGCCTTCATCACTTCTACTTACACTTGGTGGACACATTCACCCCAGCCTTGGACCTAATCACAATACACTCACATCTCATAAACAGCATACCTAAACTTCTCTAAAATAAAAACATGCCTTCTGTTTCCCAATATGAACCTCAGAAGAATTAATGACAAACTACCTGACCTACATGTACATCTAGCTTTACACCCCAGCCTGTATTAGTAACTGCTGAAACATGGTTGTAACCCAAATTAAAGATGAGGTAATTGTACCAGAAGGTCAGACCATTCTTAGTAGTGATGGAGAGTAAAACACATGTTATTAGTGTAACAAATGTAGAATTGTTGTTAGTGTAACAAATGAAGAATTATATACTCAAGTTCACTATGTCTATCTCCATACCCCATAAATATACTACCATTTAACAATTCTGAACTTTTAGTCTCTAACCTTAAACTCAAAAGTGAAAAAATGTGTGCATCACAGCCATATATATACCTCCTGGTGATAATATAATCACAGTAGAAGATGTTGTGTACTTGTTATCACACACTATACATTGATGAATTTTAAACTAAAAGTGTTGTCCTTTACCCTGATTGCTGCTGTTACAACCATTGGATTAGAAATTGCATATTGTGAGGGACTTCAAACCAGTTATTTATGTTATTTGTGATAGCATTGCACTCGGTAGATTCATTGTTACCCATCTTGTGGCAGGAATTATTTGCTAGTTCATTCTGAGTTGGGAAACACTCTAAATGGCTCGCAGTGTATTTCTTTTACTGGCCAGATGGGTCTGTAGTTAGTTTTCTGCTTTTTCACTGCTGGTATAACCTCAGCACATTTGTGTGGCTCTGTGCTCTTTTTTACAGAGCTCAGCAAGTCTTGGTGTCCCAACCTGTGTTCCTGAAGTGTTTTACTTGTGCCTAGTGCCATCCATGCAAAGATATGCACTTTTGTTTGATAAATCACAATTGTTTAACTTATATTAAATAATCTCTGTTATCTTGCTTTATCTGTATATTTTTATGATTTTTGGACTAAAAAGGATTTCTTCCTCGCACTGATGCTGCTGTTAGACTATTTGGCTTGAAAGTCCTTCTGTAAGGGATTTCTAGCCAGTTGTTTGTCCTGCACATAATCAATCACCTAGAAAGCAAATTTTCCCTATAGATCCATCCACAAAATGGTACCTTGCAAGCTAACAAACTTAGAGCAGCTACTTCATGCATGGAGTGGCAATACCATTAGATTTAGTAGAATTTAGTATTTTATAGCCACCAAAGCTAGTAAACATTAGGATTTTCTAGTCTAGTCTGCCCCCAAAAGTATTAGTATTAATCTACCCCATTAAAACACCCCTAATAGCCTTCTGTAAACCCCAATTACACCACCCCTTGTAGCTCACCAATTAAAGGATCACACAGCATGAATATGCAATTTCTTAACATCTCTGTAGCCAGCCTAGTGGCTATGGTTATCTTGAGACAGTGTAGCAATTGTCTCATATTTGCTGACAATCACTTAATCCTTAAAGTAATAGATACTGAATGCAAGAGGTGTACTTGCACAATATCACTGTATGCTAAACTCTGACACAGAAGCACACATCAAGTTGCCAAAACCATGCACAGAATCTCCACCACACAGAGCACACAACACACTCACATACACAGGCCAACATATGCTGAGGCACTTAAAGATGACGTAGACCACCTGGTGGCAAAGTTATTCCACAGCAAACACGGAAGCAGTCAGTAAAAAACAACACTTGACACCTCACATAGAGTTGCACTAAATGGATACCTAAAACCAAAGCCCTTAAGTAAGCCAGTACACTTCCCAAGACTCTTGTCATGGGGGACTCCATTGTAAGACATACTGATGTCTCAGTTACCAGACTGAACAAGGAAAAGATAATGGTTAGTTGCCTATCTGGTGCCAGGATCTGCCCAATTGTACACTGAAGTTGTTACATCAGGGATACCAGCATGATTCCATCTTAGTCCATGTAGATGTAAATGACCTGAAATGTACCTCCCTGGACTATATGAAGAGGGACATTATATAGCTCTAGGACTATGTGTCTCAGGCTTGTATGAGTCTAGCATTGAGCAGCATGTTATTTTCAGCAAGGAAGATGCCACAATATGAACAAAAGATGACTGATTTTGAACAATTGGATGAATTTCTGGTGTAATTCTAAGGGAATCCAATATTTTACAGCATGGGATGATATGATTAACAGACTAAGTTGCTTTGCCAAAGATGGTTTGCACCTATCCCCTCTAGGCTTTCAGATACTGGATAAAACTTTATCCACCTCCATAGTGCCTTTTTAGGCAATGTCAAATTGACAAACCTACCAACATAGCAAAATCAACTCAAATGAACCTCAGATTGTGCTACTGCTCAATACCAGGACCCTCAAAAAATTCACTCCCACCAAGCCCTCCTAACCCTTGAGAACATAGACATCTGTGTAGTTACCAAGGCATGGTTTACAGCTGCAGAGCATAACCTGGCACTGCGCAGTTTCAGTGCTTTTCACACGTTTAAACCAGAAGATGCTCAGACAGAAGCTAAAGGTGGAGGTGTTTAGATATACATCAATAACAAGCATACCTCTGGGCTGGTTGAGCAGGATGATGCACTGGAGTTTCTTCACATGCAGATAACCATAGAGAAAATAGCATATAACATCCTAACTAGGTCTGTGTCCCAAGAAACTTACAGCACATACTTGGACCTACTGGAGTCACTTACAGTCCAACCAAGCACCCTAGTTATGGGGAGATTTTAACTGGGCTTCTATAGACTGGCAATCTAACATGGTCTCAAATTTGCAGGCTCAGAGATTCCTGAACTTTATAAATACAAGCACTCTTGACCAATTTGTGTATACACCCACCTTGGCTCCAACATATTGGACTTTGTACTCACAAATACAGGAGAACACTGCACCATTCTCCCAATGTCAAATCCTCCCTGGTAAGATCCAACAATAAAAGTGTCTCCTTCAAAATCAAAATAAACTCAGTAACCCCAGTAAACCTAATAATAGTCAGGAGCAATTCCAAGGCAAATCACCTTGTATTAAGTATAGGTTGTGAAAATTTGATGGCCTCCCCTAACCCAGAGAGCATAGAAGCCTTTGCAAAATTGTTCACATAAACTCTGTACAACCATATCAATGGCTGCATAGGGCTGCTATACCTACCAGAAGTAAGGCCATAATTAACTCCAAAAACAACTTTCCCCCCGGTGGCATCCCAAATTAAATGGGATAGCCAACAAAAGAAAAAAATCTGTGGCAAAAATCAGGAAATGTTACTCCCATAAAGATAAGAACTTGCTCATCAAACTAAACAGACAACTAAGAGGGATAATTTGATAAAATAAAACCAACTTCAAGGTTAAGATTTCCCCCCAGGCAAAAGACAACCATAAGCAGTGTGCTGAATTGATGGTTAATGGTGCCACATTTTACTCAGCCTGGCAATATAGAGAACCTGTTGGTGGACAAATTAATTTTCAGCTTTACCCACCACTCACGCGCAGGCCAAGAAATACCTCAAACCTAACTCCTCCAACTATATCAAGAAAGCAGTGATGAGGTCGAACTAGACAGGATCAAAACAAGCTTTTCAAGGAAGAGCAAACCTGCTTGGTGGACAATAAGAGGAAGAAATTGTTGTCCAAAAGTAAGAGGGAGCATGCCCTTAACTGGAAACACTCTTTCCTATTTTTGTGAAGTCCTCCAAAGCAAACTACAAATCTAAATTAGTGTCCTCAACTCAGGACAACCATAAGGTGTTCTTTAGTTACATCCATTACCTAAAAGGTAAGACCCAGATCTGTGCCAAACTGGTAGTTAATGATACCACATACACTGAGCCTGTGGACATAACAAACCTGTTAACTGACAAGTTCTGTGAAAACTTCACTCCCTTGTCCTCACCCCACATACCCCATAACATTCCTTCCACCTGTCTCCCACCTTGTATCTCTAGAGAGCAGATTGTAAATACCCTCTCTAAAGCCAAAATCACAGCATTTATGGGACCTGATAATACCCCAGGCTGCATCCTACATGAGCTCCAACATGAATTAGCAACACCATTGGGCACTGTGTTCAATCATAGTCTAAGATCCGGCTTCATCTCAGCTGAATGTAAAACGACCACCATTATCCCCTTGCACAAGGGTGGTGCTTCCACTGACCCCAGGAACTATAGCTCTATTAGCCTGACTCGCCTTATCTGCAAGGCCATGGAGTGAATTATCATGGATCTTATCAACAAAGCTATAGGTAATCTCCAAGCACTTGACCCCACTCAATTTAGATTTGTCAAAGGGAGATCATGTCTGTTATACCTGGTGTACTTTCTCCAGACAGTCACTAGAGGCCTGGATGAGGCAAGAGCTGTGCATACAGCCTACCTGGACTTGACCAAGGCTTTTGACATTATTCCCCACTCAGGCATTATTGACAAACTCACCCAGCTAGGTATCAACCCTTATATCGTTAGGTGGGTCACTACCTGGCTCACTGATAAAACCCATAAAGTTAAAATAGGGGAATCCACCTCCAACAGCAGACACATAACCAGTGATGTTTCATCACAGGGATCAGAACTGGGACCACTACTGTTTGGAATATATTTTTCTGAAGTACAAGAAAAACTAAAGGTCTGTGGCTGACAAAGTTTGCAGATGACTGCAAACTGGGAGCGGTCATAAAATCTCCAAACTATGTCAACATCCTAGAATATGGTCTTACACAAACAAATGATTGGTGCCAAAGTCACAGCCTTAAACTCAACACAAAAAAGGTATTATCATCCCTTTTAGTAAGAGCTATATTTCTGCTAACTACCACATCAGTAGAAACACCCTAAGCATGCACTCAGTGGTGAGAGACCTGGGCACACAGGTTGACATCAACCTTATCTTTGATCACCATGTCTCCACAGTGGTAAGAAGGGTGTTCTGTATTGCTCATCTCATAAGTAAAGGCAATGCCATCAGAAAAAAAGAATTTATAACCTCCGTATACTCTTCCCTCATCAGGCCAATAACTGAGTACAATGCCCCTTTTGGTATGTACCTTTTCAGGCAGCTGCAGCAATTGGAGAGAAATCACAAAAGTTCCTCATAAGTGGAATTCAAAGTATTCAGTATCTGTCCTATGTGGATCAGCTAAAATCACTGTCACTTTGCTCCATTTCATGCAGACTCCTCAGAGGTGATCTCTGCCTTGTGTATAAGGCAATCTCTGACTCTGCTTTATTGAAAATGCTGCATATCCGTAAGTCCAATGGCTTACAGGTTACTCACTCTAAAGACCTTAACCTGGTATGTGACATTAATAGAACCTGCCAGAGGGACAGATTTGTCTCCCAGAGGTTACCGCACCTGTGGACCAGACTCTCAATTCATGTCAAGCAGAGTACCTCTATGGCCCTCTTCAAGTGCTATCTAGATAATTGGATGGGGAACCAAAAATTCTACCTGTGAGTTGCACCTCTGTCTCTCTTGGACAGGGGCAATAGGTGGTGATCATAGAAACAAGGGCAAAACTTTGCTAGGCTTGTAAGGGCCCTAGGACCAGTAGCCTAGTAACTTCCTATGATCCTATGATTCTATGTCCTGGCTGCACTCACCAAAGCCAAGAACACAGCCTCAATGTGTCTCGATAATATCCTGAGCTGTCTCCTGAATAGTCTACAGTATGACATATCAGGGCCACTGTGGCGTCCCTATTAAACTATAGCCTCAAAATTGGCTTTGTGCCATGAGAATGGAGAACTGCAGTGGTCATCCCTCCTACCATCAAAAAATCCAGAAAACTACAAACTCATTAGTCTGACTAGTTGTATTTGTCATGCCATGGAAAGAATTATCATGGAAACGATTGACAAAGACATAGAAGACCTCCAGACACTGGATCCATCACAGTCTGACATTGTCAAAGGAAGATCATGCCCAGTGAACCTGGTGGACTTCTTTGGAAAGGTGAGCAAGTCAGTGGATGATGAAAAGTAGTGCAGACTGCCTATCTTGATCTGGCTAAGGCATTTGATACAATGCCCCATGTTGGCTTTGTTAAGAAGCTTATGGAACTAGGTGTAAACCCCTTTGTAATTTGTTGGATTTCCAGCTGGTTCATGGATAGGACCTGGGAGGTTAGGATTGGTGAGGCCACCTCTACAAAGAGGCCATTTACCAGTAGAGTCCCTCAGTGCTCCATGCTGGACCCACTTGTCTTTGGCATCTACCTTTCAGAGGTCAAAGTCAATGTCAAAGAACTCTGTCTGACCAAGTTTGCAACAGCCATAGAAACCCACTAAGACAAAACACCCTACAGGAAGGTCTAACGCAAGCATATGACTATTGCCAAAGTCATGGCTTAATACTCAATGCAAAGAAATACATTATAGTACCTTTTGTATAGACAGCCACCCCGGGAAGCTATGCCATTAATAAAACAACACTAAGAGTTGACTCACTAGTGAGGGATCTGGGAATTCATGTAGATAGTCACCTAGCCTTTGACAAACATGTGTCCAAGGTAGTAAGAAAATCCTTCTGTGTTGTTCAGCTTATAAGTAAAGGCAGAGCATCTAAGTCCAGGGAAGTCATCAAACTACTGCAGTCATCCCTCATCAGATCCATCATAGGGTATAATGCCCCTTCTGCATGTACCTTACCAGACACATGCAACAAAAGGAACTTCCACAAAGTTTCTTTATAAAAACAATACAGGAAGTAAACACAACATCCTGTGGGATCACCTCAAAGCCCTATCTCTGTACTTGTGTGCATACAGACTACTGAGAGGTGACTGATGCCTGGCGTAGAAGGCATCCTTGGATACAGCTCTAATGAACCTTTTGCATGTCCACAAAACAAACAGCATCAGCACTACTAGATCCAAAGACTTGAATTTTGTTTGTGACATAAATAGGACACGTTGGAGAGACAGATATGTATCTTCAAAGCATTCCCATTCTCTGGAATGGGCTTTACATCCATGTGAAGCAAAGTTCCTCCCTTACCATGTTTAAGCAAAACTTGGATCAGTGGATGTGAAATTGTAAATTTATCCCTTGTCTGGTGCCTATGTCCTTAACCCTTGGGGTAGTCAGTAATTCATGTCAGCCAAAAATCACCCCCTATAAAATGTCTAAAACTTGTGAGTCACATTTTGGTTACATGGCTAGGCTTATAAAGGCCCTAGTGGTCATTTGCCTAGTATACACCTATGAACCTATGAACCTATGAAAACTATTATGCTAGATGACTTCAATACAGCTTGACAGCATATAAACCCTAGCACCCCAAAATTGTCCATAAGTCTGTATAAGTTCTTCCCCCTGATCTCAGTCCCCACAAGATGTGACAAAAGTAACAATAATCAGTCCTGGAGTAGATTTGTCTAACTGCTCCTAACAATAACAGACTGCAGAGAGGAAAATTCTGAGCATATCAAAACAATCCCGTCTTGGTTTGTGATTTGTTGGGGAGTTGACTGGCAAGAGCAGTTTTATTTTAATTTATATTGCATTTGTTATCACTATTTTTAACTGTAGGTAGGAAGAGACTGCTTATTAACAAGCTTTACTTTGATTCATAGTTTGTTGTTTTACCTTTAGTTTCACTTTTGTTTAAGAGAAAGGGATAGGTTTTGGACAGGCAAGCTCTAGCCACCACAAGAGGCCTAGACAGCTATAAATTTACACAGACTGCAGAGAGGAAAATTCTGAGCATATCAAAACAATCATGTCTTGGTTTCTGATTTGCTGTGGAGTTGACTGGTAAGAGCAGTTCTATTTGAATTTATATTGCATTTGTTATCACTATTTTTAACTGTAGGTAGGAAGAGACTGCTTATTAACAAGCTTTACTTTGATTCATATTTTGTTGTTTTACCTTTAGTTTCACTTTTGGTTGTGAGAAAGGGATATGTTTTGGACAGGCAAGCTCTAGCCACCACAAGGGGCCTAGACAGCTATAAATTTACAAAGACTGCAGAGAGAAAAATTCTGAGCATATCAAAACAATCCTGTCTTAGTTTATGATTTGTTGTGGAGTTGACTGGTAAGATAAGTTTTATTTATTTTTACTGTTAAAAGGAGGTGCAACTGTGAGCTATAGTGAGCAGAAGCTACTGCACATAAAGAAATTACAACTTCTGTCTGGCTGGTAGAACTTGTATGGTCAGAGCAACTTTATTGTATTTTATTATTTAGATGGATATTTCTGGTATAATTTTTGTCATAGAAGTTGATTTAAGTTCCTTTGAATTCTTTGCTACTGACTTTGTGTATTTTTTTTTTTCCTTTGCAATATTTTATTCAATTAAAGCTGAATATGGATTCCTTAAATGAGTATGCAATTAACAATTTGCTAATGCACAAGTATCTTGTACAGTGTAATAAATGCTATGCATATTTAAAGGTAACAGTTGATAACACTGGTGATCTTTGTTCCTCGTGTCAAAAGTTGGATGATTTGCTTACCATTGTTAGAAGCAAATCTTGACTTTATGATGATGATTGCACATGTGCAATTGGCATGGCTTGGAGAACTGTTGTATCATATATTAATGACTGGACTGATGAACTAAATAATGTTAGGCATAGAACAAATAGAACAGATTTAGGAAATGATGCATCTATTTTCTGCAAAGAACATTCAACTCCTATGAAACATGATGAGGCCCCTGAGAACTATGGAATTGTGGATGCAAGTACTCAGCAATCTGAGGATCTGGTTTGTTTAGAAGGTAACAAAAAAAGAAAGAAAGGAAGAAGTTCTCAACAAATAACAAGGAAGAAAAAGAAACTGACTAATGACTGTAAAGGAAAGGGAATACGTAGTAAAAAGGATTCTGCTTTGTTATGTAACACACTGGTGAGAGGGAATGAAGATATCTGTCTATCAGAAAACCCTCAGTCTACAGAAAAAGGCATTGCCTTTCCAATGGAAAAGGTAGGAAAAAGAGGTAAGGGGCAGCTGAAAAGGAAGAAATCAAAACTGAACATGGAAGGATTGAAGAACATTACTGTAAGAAAAAAGAAGAGAAAGACAGATGTTAACTACATGGCTCAAGCTGTGGATTTACAATGCCAGCTGGATGAGAATTTAATATGCAATGAAAACAGTGGAATTAATAAGACTAATAGTGATGAAGATCTATCCTTTGTAACAATTGATAGAGCAGAAATGACTGTATTAGAAGCTGAAGATTCTTCAGAGATGGTTAGCAAAGATATTCTTGTTATTAGAGATTCAGTTATTAGAGGAACTGATACTTATATTTGCAGAGATGATAATGAACATCGAGTAGTGTTATACTTGCTAGCAGCAAAAAAAGAAGATGTGAAACAAGCCTTGGAATGCCTTAATGTAAGGAAGTATGGATCTGTTTATTCATGTTGGTACAAATGATGTCACCAACAAAGATTCTCTGACTGTTAGTCGGGAACTGACAGCCCTTCTAGATAGTATAACTTTGTACTGATGTTAGGACATATTTTTCACAACTCACCTATAGAAAGCATAGTCAGGTCACTGTGAATGAAAAGATTTTTTGGATAAACACCTACATGGAAAAAATGACCTATTTTAAAAAAATGGAAATGTGTAGAGCATCCAAGCCTTCTTTTGGGCACACGTGTTCAGACAGGATTGTATGCATTTGTCTAGATCAGGGAAGATAATTTTTGCAGCAGATATTTTGCAATATTTGACAAACACTATCCAGGATTTTTGCCAGGTCAAAAATGTAACAGTTCACCAATAGCACCATTTGATGCATCTCTGATGGTTGTTAATGCTAGGACCATTAATAATACAGTTTTTTTATTAGAAAATTTGCTACATTCCCAGAAGATTGATGTTGTTATAGTTTGTGAAACATGGTTAAAGAACAATGACTGGAAACCAGTTCTGTCAGGGTATAAATGTTCTTACTGTAACAGACATTTTAACAAAAAATCAGGTGGAGGTGTTAAGATAGGGATTAAAGATAGCTATGAGACTTGTGATTATTACATGTTTAATGGTAACACCAATACTATAGACTGTGTAACTGTGACAATAAAGACAACCCTGGAACATATAACAATTGTTGGAGTGTACAGACCACCAAAGTCAAGTGCAGATGACCTGGAGGAATTCATACATTTCTTACATGAAGCACAGGACGGAAGAATAATATTAGCTGGGGACTTAAATTTACCAGAAACAGACTGGAATAATATTGATTCAACAACGTTAGTAAAGAAATTATTTACAGAGTATATTCAGAACAACAAATGCTTCAGATTGTAAAAATACCTACCAGGGGATGGAATATACTAGATATTGCTTGCGTTCCAAATAAATTATTGTAACTTCAAGTCAAGGTTTACCACCATTGATGTGCAGTGATCATGGAGTCATAAAGGTTAATTTGTTGCTAGATAATTCTGCCAGACTGAAAACTAAGCCAATGCACAGAAGGTTAATTACAGATTATAGGGAAGCAAAACAGTTACTATATAAAACTAACTGGAGTGAGGTGTTCAGTGGAAAAACTGCAGATGGAATGTGGAAAGTTTTGAAAGAGAAATTGTTTGAGTGCAAAAAGTCAAAAAAATGTTTAACATCAGGATCTAGGTACGCAACATCAGGGGGTATATTTCCATAAAGAACAAGATACCCGATTAAGGTGAGAGACAAAAATATAATAAATGGAAGAGAGGTTGAACTACAACTTTGAAAACTGAAATAAATGAGCTGGACAAACAGATTAAGCATAGTGTTAGACAAGATCAGGAAAAATTTGAAGAAAATTTATATAAATATACTGAGCATAATAGGAAACCTTTTTATAGATACATAAGATGTGGAAGGAGTAAGGATACACAAATTGATAAACTGTGTGCAGATTCTAAAATTTATTCTCAGACACAACAGATTATAGATATATTTACAAAATCTTATGCAAAACAGCTTAGCTCCACAAAAGAGGTGGTAAGCTGTCCTAGTGATATCCAGGTAACCCCAGATACTGGAATCAAATTAGATTATATTGAAAAAGAACTGTGCAAACTGGATCCAAACAAAGTGCAAGGAGGAGACGGAATAAGTAACAATGACCTGACAACACTTAAGCAAGAACTTACACTGCCATTACATCTATTATTCACTAGGTCATATAAATATGGAGAGGTTCCTCAAGATTGGAGACATGCACTTATTAATCCTGTCTTTAAGGGAAAGGGGTGTAGGACAAGCCCAGAATCATACAGACTCTTAAGTCTATTTTCATGTTGTGGAAAAATAATGGAGAAGGTAATACTGGATAAGTTATTGTCAGAACTGGATAGGTTGGGACTTGAAACCATATATCAGCATGCATATGTGAAAATAGATCTATTACCACCTGTAACATGATGTTATATAACAATATAATAACAGCTATGAATGAAAAATTGTGCTGTGATGTTATTTATATATATTTATATATATTTAACTTCAGCATTTGACAGAGTCATGCACAAAACACTGATCAATAAATTGATGCACTGTTGATAAGATGGATAGCTGCATGACTTACACATAGGACATGGCAAGTATCACAAACCAACTTGACAGATGAAATCCTTGGTTACAGTCAAGGTGTCCCACAGGGCTCTGTACTAGGCCCTTACTTGTTTAGATTGTATCTTTCAGACCTTACCTTTTCATCTGAGGTGTTCTACAGTCTATATGCTGATGACCTGAAATTGGGTAAACTGATTACAAGTGTTACAGATAAGGCATATCTGCAAAATAATTTGACTAAATTGACCATTTGGGCACAGGAGAATAATATGTTGATAAATACATCAAAAACTAAGCATATGAGATTTGGGAGACATAAACTGAAAGGTGAATATTTAATACAGCACACAGTGATTGAAACTGTAGACTCATTTAAGGACCTGGGTATATGGGTAGATTCAGCTATGAGTTTTTCTAAACATATCAACCAATTGGCTAATGATAGTTATACAACTATAGGTTGTATAAAAAGATTTATAAAGTCTAGAAAATCAAACATAATAAAGTCATTGTTTGTTAGTTACATTAGAACCAAACTTGAGTATGGAATAACAATATGGAAACCCTATAGGAAAACAAGCATGAATAAACTGGAAAAAGTACAGCAGAAATATACTAAGGGCATTCATGGATGTGAAAATCTAAGTTATTATGAAAGACTAAAATATCTGAACTTGTACAGTGTCTCTTACAGATATTTAAGAAGAGATCTTATTCAGGTATATAGGGCATTTAGGGGCAACTACCTCTGGGAATGTTTGGGGTTATCAAAAAGTACTAGAGAATCATCAGATAACCTATGTGGAAGATTCTATAGGAATGAGAAGTGTACTAATTGGTTCTCTGACAGAGTAGCTGATGCTTGGAACAGACTACCAAATTACATTAAAGCAAGTACTAGTTTAAATATTTTTAAGAACAGCCTAGACATTTATTATGGGAACATGTGTTTTGGCATACTGGCAAGCTAGAAGGGCTTTAATGCCCATGCTTGAAACATTTGGATGTATGTATGTATGTATGTATGCATGTAATATAGCTACTTCTGGCTGTTTACCTGATACTTTCAGTGACCATTTCCCAATGTTTACTTTGAGGCAAAAAAGGAATATTCTCAAACAGCCCTATTATAATGAACTCTGCAACCTCATTACATTCCTTAAAAATGCATTTTCTACCAACATAAAACTGTTGACTGGAATATCATAAAACATTCTTTTTAGATGATGCAGTCTCCTGATTTAATTCTACTTTCCTACATATTCTAAATAACTTAGATCAGTTGTACACAAAACTGCTAAAAACAGATCCATCTCCACAGTTCACAAATGACATCAAGCATCTCATGTTGTTAAGGGATATAAGGTATAGAAAAACTGAGAACAAGACAAAACCAACAAAATCCTTCAACAGTAGAAGCACCATAGAAAATATCCAATGTGACAAATAAAAGAAGATAAGAAGTTTACTATACTCACATACAGCACACTAATCAAAATAACCCAGACTGTTTGGTCATCCTTAATGAACCTTTCGCAAACCAATTTAATACTTAGTCCAAACCAATTTAATACTTTCTTTATTGAGTCTGGTCTCTCTTTAATCAAGGGTTCCTCTCCACTCAATATTTCCAAATAAAGACACCTGCATTTACCTTCCAACCAGTACCTACTTCAGTCATTAGAAAATACCTCCATAATTTAAAATCAACCACTCTAGCTACAAACAATGCACCAATCAAATATATCAAGATGGCTCCAGATACACTTTGTACCCAGTCTCTATCTTGATCATCTACATCATTAAAGAAAGTTATATCTTTGCCCTCCGGAAGGAATCCTATATTATTCCCCTCCACAAAGGTGGGAAGTCCAATGATCTGTTTATCCACTGCCCTGTTGCTATTCTACTTCCTTTATGAATAATCACAGAAAAATGAATACACATTTTCTCCAACAAATCATAGACATTAAACTCCTCACACCAACACAACATGGCTTCCACCCAAACAACAGTACCACTATTGCTTACCATAACTTCACTGACACTATAAACTTCCACAGAAACACTGGTCACATAGTATGCTCTCTATTTCTCGATTAATTCATAGCTTTTGACAGTGTTTTGTACCTAAAGCTACTGAGTGAACTATCCTACATTAGTCTCTTTGTCATCACTTACCTGGTTCCATAGTTATTGTAGTAAAAGACAACAGGCTGTAAAATTGCAAACAGATTTCTTATTCCTTCCGGTCTCTATTTGTGTTCCCCAAGGTTTAACACTTGGTGTGCTACTGTTTAATATTTTATAAATAACTTCCATACTGTATCTAAACATGCTTCCATATTGCAATACACAGATAATTCATAGGTTCCTAGGTTCATAGGTTGATACTAGGCTATCTGACCTAGGGCATTTATAAGCCTAGCCAGAGTGTGTTTGGCTTTCGCCAACCTTTTAGATTAGTTGACTGTGCCTCTGTATAGTAGGTCACAGAAGATAGCCCTTTTGAGGTTAGTTTACTGTGCCTCTGTCTAGTAGGGACAGGGAAGAGATCCCAGGGGTAAACCTACGATCTCCCATCCACTCGTCAAGATTTCTCTTGAAGAGGGTCATTGAGGGACTCTGCCTAACATGGATTGAGATTTTGTTCCAGAGTGAGGGGAGCCTCTGGGATATGAATCTGTCCCTCCAGCATGTCCTATTTATTTCAGTACTGAGGTTTAAGTCCCTGGAGCATGTAGCTCTAAGGGATTTGGATTTCTTGAGGTGGAGCATGTCCATTAATTCTGGGTTGGACATGGCTTTATACGTCAGGCACAGATCGCCTCTGGGTAGGCGGTAAAGAACTGAGTAGAGCTGGAGTTTCTTTAACCTAACTGCGTAGGGCATCTGTTTGAGTCCCTTGATCCTCTTGGTGAGGTACTTTTGGGGTCTTTCCAGTTGCTGCAGGTGTCGGGTAAGGTACATCCCAAATGGGGCATTGTATTCAATTATGGGCCTGATGAGTGATGAGTACAGGGGCACAATGACCTCTCTTGATCTAGATGTGAACCCTTTCATGATAAGGTAGGCTATATAGAAGGTCTTTCTAACTACTTTGGCAACGTGATTGTCAAAGGAGAGATTGCTATCTACTTGGGTCCCCAAATCCCTAATTACTTCTTCCAGATTAATGGATTACCACCTATGTGGTAATTTGTGGGCACTTTGTTTTTCCCAAAGGGGATGACTATGCACTTTTTGGCAATTAGCTTTAGGCCATGGCTCTGGCACCAGTTATCCATCTCTGTGAGACCCTTTTGGAGGATGCTTGTGTCAGTCGGCGAGTCGATTATGGCACCCAGTTTGCAGTCATCTGCGAACTTGGTCAGCCATAGTCCTCCCATGTTAGCCTGTATCTCAGAGAAATATATACCGAACAAGAGAGGTCCCAGGACTGAGCCTTGTGGGACACCACTTGTAACTGGTTTAGAGTCTGACATGGCACCTGCAATTCTGACCATGTGGGTTCTATCCCTGAGCCAGTTTGCAACCCATCTTGTGACATAGGGGTTGATATTTAAGCTGGTGAGCTTATGTATGATGCCCGAGTGGGGTATTGTGTCGAAGTCTTTTGCAAGGTCCAGGTAGGCTGTGTGGACTACCTTCCCTTCATCTATGGCCTTGGTGACTGTTTCAAAGAAGTCGACCAGGTTCAAGAGGTAAGATCTGCCCTTAACAAAGCCAAATTGGGTAGGATTCAGTGTTTGGAGGTTCCCAATGTCTTTGTTTATGAGTTTCATGATGATACGCTCCATAGCTTTGCAGACCAGGCTAGTCAGGCTTATAGGGCAATAGTTTCTGGGGTCCGTTGTGGCACCACCTTTGTGGAGTGGGACCACTGTTGCTGTACGCCATTCCTTGGGTACATATCC
The DNA here is from genome assembly GCF_019279795.1 of Protopterus annectens. NCBI lineage: Eukaryota > Metazoa > Chordata > Ceratodontiformes > Protopteridae > Protopterus > Protopterus annectens. The sequence continues at coordinate 1,539,894,615 of NC_056745.1, read as the reverse complement.
TGTAGTAAGGCTGAGATTGAACAGTGACTTTATGTGAGGGTTCAGTTCTTGGAGTTCGTGTAAGATGCAGCCCGGGACACTGTCCGGTCCTATTGATGCCGTGTTTTTTGCTTTCATCTGCTATCAATCTGCAGTGCGTTTTGTATTACTTTAAATAGGGTAGTTAATTTAACTCATGGTAGGGTATTCTTTATGTATATTAGTGTTGGTAAATGTCTCTGCTCTTTCTTGTTTGTATTGGGAGTAGCACTGTATTTGTTAGTTATGTTTATTCCTCTACTTGTATGTGTTGTTTCACTTTCCTTTGTAATCTCAAGAATTGAGCTGATGCACGTAATTTTCATGTAGGCTACGTTTGACTTTGATTTTTACTTTGACTATGTCCCTACTCTATGAAAACCTCCAAGAAATCAGCCAAGAACTGTTCTCCTCAATGGAGTCTTAGCTTTCTAAATCAAACATTCCACTAAACCCAAAAATAATTAATTTAAGGCTCTTCATTACAGAATAACAGTTCAATTAAATAAAAACATGAATTTATCATCAAATCTGCCAATAATACTTGGGGGTTACCATGGAAGACAATCTAAAAAATACCAGCACACACAACACTTGAGCCCTGCCTCATGACACTAAACAAAAAACATTCAGCCCCACTGACACACTGAACAACAATACAACAAGGCCCACGTTCAAACTAGGAATATCATAGAATTTGTGTTTGGATTGCCTAAATCAAGGCACCTCTGTTGAAATAATGACAGTCTGTGCCATGTTACATAAAATAATTTTCAGGAAACAGCTTCAATAAGGACAGCAAGGGGCTGGACCACAGTTTATTGAACTGCAGGTAGGGCCACAAGCAGCAACAGATGCAAATGAGGAGTCTGAAGGAGAACTACAGGGTGCAGATGGTGCTAGCAGACTGAGATGTGCACATTATACCTTGGGTCTAGCTAAGGGATAAAAGATAGCACACACACACTCACTACCTAGGTCGAAGCCTAGGATCCCACTCACATACATATAAGAAAACTGATGCCTGTCAAACTCTTCACCCTTTACTTAACCATGTAATGGCTGTGTTCTGATAGCATCAGACAGGGACAACCCCTCCAAGGACACAATTTTTACCTGCAGCAATGACAAGGTAAGTGCGGGACTTGTAAGGGAAAAAGAAATTCACATAACTGAGTACCCTCATATGACAATATTTTAAATTTATTTATTTATTATTTGTTTACAGGGAAAGTCCAACTTGAAACAAAGCCAATTTTCAGCAGAGGCCTGGGGAGAAATGCTCCAGATGCATGTCTTTATAATATAGGAGGAAACCCACATAAATGCAGGGAGGACATGCAGACTCTGCACAGAAGGCACACCAGCTGAGAATTGAACAGGAGAACCTCTTGCTGTGAGGTGACAATGCAACTGCTGCAGCACTGTGCCTTCCGTATATATATATCTATATATATATATATATATATATATATATATATATATATATATATATATATATATATGCCCCTAAGCATAGCATTTGTCTGATGTGTACATTTATGTTGGTAATATCTTGTAAATCAGATTTTCACAATATAAAGTTATGTGTTATAACCAATACTGTGCGTAAACCATTTCAACTGACTGCCATCTATCACATGTCAATTATACCCTCATTTGCATAACTATACCAAGAAATAAGACTGAAGTCCCTAATGCTTCTACTGCTTTGCTTACAACACTAATTGAGATAGAATGAGGTTCAACAATAATATTGATTATATAAATTCACCCCTTGTCTGGTGCTTATTCACAAATGAGTAGGATCAATAAATCAAAAACATTTCGTCTGCTGTACATATTGATAAATGTATGTTTATGACTAAGCAAGCATTAGCTATCCACTGTGTTCATCGGTCATATAAGCAACCTTAAGTCACAAAGACATGTGCAAGGGGCCAGGCACAGTTCATCATCATCTGTACCGGGTGAGAGTGGTGGTGATAGGAGGTCAAGGCTGACACCAAAGAAATGAGTGTGTGAGAGTAAGAAACACATGTATCTAGCAGAGGGTGCAGTGTTTAGGGCCAGTAACAACAGATGTATATCACTCAACAGTACTGTTTAGATAGCTCACCTGTGTGTGCGGTGGTATAGGCAATTTTTTTTTTTTTTTTTTTTTTTCAGTTTTATGTGTCTGCATGAGCGCAATCAAGCACTGTGCTAGCACTACATCCTGGCATCTCAGATATGTGTGAGCCATGGATGGTGGAATAGTCAGTTCAAAGTCATGAACCCCGACCATGCAAACAACTTCTGCCAGGAGTTACACTGCCCCTTCCATGGTCCTGACTGCAAGTTGGGGTGCTACCTGAATGTGAGTGATGCCTGATTGATGTGTTCTCTTCATGACTATGTCCAGGATCATGATCTCATGGCTTATCATGTCTGGGTGTGGACACGGCAATCACTGATGGAGCAGTAGAAGTAGTGTCACTACAATAGCAGGATCTTGCATCACTACATCTGCTAACACCAGAAGATGTAGCGACTCCACTAACATGGATGGCCACCCTTCCCCAGCAGATGTTCCTTCACAGACACTGCCAAATTCAGTGTGACATTCTTCCTGTCCAAGATGTCACCCACATGGTTCAGGGAGTCATGCACTTCAGAATGCATGGCATTCAGTAGTCACACTATCTCTTCTGAGGCACTGGTGGGATGTGCCTTCACCTCCACTATGTCCCAACACATATGTCTAGTCGCAGTTAATAATGCATCAGGAGGAGGGTGGAAAGCAGGCCTCCTCAGATCATGTCTACCACCCCTCCTGTGTGGTACCTCACCCTCACAATGGCTATGGAGAGAAGCAACCAGATCTGCAACTGAAGTAACCACACTACCCTGATCAACTCTATAACCCTCAAGCTGTCCTATATCAGAGGTCTCTGTGTCATGGGTGTGCGTTGGCATACTGTCTGTGTTTGAGATATGGGCAGGGGATGTGGAGCCACAACCTAAATGTCAGACTGACTATCTGTAATACTCTGATATCAGTAGTTTCCACAGTTCCACTGTCAGCATGACCTATGATAACAAGCAATAACCATAACAAACAGAAAAATAGAAATTAAAATTGATCACATATTTTTCTTATATGAAAGGTATGTTAAACTTTAAAGATGCAACACAAATTTTATTCTCATTTAGACCTGAATCCACCTTATATGCAGTAATAATCAAATGTGTGCTAATGAGGTGCAGGTGGGTTTGTAACCTGCAATCCAGAAGTCCTTGTATACGAGGAAGGGAAAGGAAAGAAGGCTGATAAGTGTCACAATGCAAATGAAATGACAAAAAGAAGAGAATCCCCTTTACATGTGCATATTGAGAATGTTCTCATACAAAATGTACTGAGCAGTTTGCCCCCCCACCATCCTCTATGTCTTTATTACTGTGTTATAAAAAGGAGGAAAAGTGATAATCTACATTCTGATGAAGTTCTTATATGATTAAAGAACAAATGCACTCAAGAAAGGTTTTCCTTCCTCTTTTATTTGTCTTATTTCTGCACTATTTTAGCTTTGCCATCATTGCTGTGTACTAGTTTGTTGTTTTGGAGTTTTCAAGTTATAATATACACTTGTGGCACTTTTTTAAAGTTTGTATTATTCTGTTGTTTGACAGTTATTGCTGGCTCTTCATATATCACACATCTAAGATCTGTGCATATTAAAATATAACAATGATACTTGCATTTTGCATATCTAGAAATTCTTCTTGAGACAGGCTGGATTTGTCTTCCACATCAGCATCAACATCAAAGATTCTGTTTGAACCCTCTGCTGAGCTATCTGAATACCCAGTCATGAACAGGAACTCTTGTTTCAGTTAGGGCTGGTTTGTTAGCAGGGCCACCACTCATAGTCACCTGTTCTCAGGCAACTGCAGGTGCCCTACAGCAAATAGGGGTTATCATATCACTTGCCTGGTGTTGTATCTAGAAGTACCTTCTGTGATGCCCTCCAACAGCATTGATGTCATCAACCATCTGCTGCTATATCCTCTATCAGACAGATTGTTATCTCTACCTCACCCTAATAGAAAAGCTCCATGGCAATGAAAGGCCTGGATAATGAACTCATTTTCTGAATCATTCTAAGGTGGCTTGTTGGGTACAAATATTTTTTGGGTGACATATCTCTGTATGAGATGAGACAGGAAAACAGACAGATCAGTAAATATATAATACAAAGACAGGATTGCTGTAAATGTAATTATGTATGAATGCATTCATCCATCGTGCACACAACAATTTAAAAAGTAAAGCTCCGTATGACTACACTAAAGTTAGGACAGTCGCCCTCCCCAAAATATTCTAAATGAAATATCAGCAACAATATATAGGTATGTACCAGGCTATTGGCCCTAGGGCATATACAAGCCGAGCCAAAAAGGTACCCTGGCTTTTGTCACCCAAGAAAATTATTTTCCTGTGCCACTGTTTGCAGAGCCACAGAAGTGATCCCCGGGGTGAATTTCCTATTTCCCATCCAATCATCAAGATTTTTATTTAAAGAGTGCTAATGAGGAGCTTTGTTTGATATAGATATGCAGTTTATTCCAGAGTATGGGAAGTCTCTGGGACAGGAATCTATCCCTCCATCATGTTCTGTTTATTGTGGTGACACGGTTTAGGTCCCTACAGCGTGTAACTCGGAGGGATTGGGATTTCTTTAAGTGGAGCATGTAAAACAGCTCTGGGTTTGACATAGCTTTGTATGTTTGGCAGAAATCACGTCTGAGTAGGCGATATGCGATGGAGTAAAGCTGGAGTTTTTTGAGATGGTCTGCGTAGGGCATCTGTTTGAGGCCGGTAAACCTCTTTGCGAGGTATTTCTGCAGTCTTTCCAGTTGTTGTAGATGTCTTGTGAGGTACATACCAAAAGGGGCATTGTACTCTATAATGGGTCTAATGAATGATGAGTAGAGGGGAACAATGACCTCTTTTGTTCTGGATGAGAAACCTTTTGTGATGAGGTGTGCCACGTAGAAGGATTTCTTGACTGCTGTGGTGATGTGATTATCAAAGGAGAGACTACTGTCCACCTGTGTCCCAAGGTCTCTTATCACACTTTTGGTGTTAAGTATACTACCACCTATGTTGTAGTTCATGGGTACAAAGTTTTTACCAAAGGGGATGACAATGCACTTTTTGGCATTGAGCTTGAGGCTATGGCTTTGACACCAGGCATCTGTCTCAATGAGGCCCTTTTGTAGGATGTCCACATCGTTAGGAGTTTTGATTATGGCTCCTAGTTTGCAGTCATCTAATAACTTCATTAGCCAAAGATCTTTTGTGTTAGCCTGTACTTCAGAGAAGTAGATACCAAACAGGAGAGGACCCAGGACTGAACCCTGTGGTACTCCACTTGTCACTGGTCTGAAGTCGGATTTGTAGTCTGCTACTTTCACAGTGTGGGTTCTGTCAGTGAGCCAGTTGACAACCCATCTTGTGACATAGGGATTTATACGTAGTTTAGTGAGTTTATCTATAATTCCAGAGTGGGGGATGGTCTTGAAAGCCTTGGCAAGATCTAGATAGGCTGTGTGTACCACCTTACCCTCATCTATGGCTTTGGTGACTGCTTCAAAGAAGTCTATCAGGTTTAGGAGACATGATCTGCCTTTTACAAACCCGAACTGGGTGGAGTCCAGAGTTTGGAGAGTACCAGTGTCTTTCTTTATAAATTCCATGATGACACGTTCCATGGCCTTGCAGACCGGACTTGTCAGGCTAATGGGGGTGGTAATTCCCGGGGTCCATGGTGGCTCCCCCTTTGTGGATTGGGATAACTGTTGCTGTGCACCATTCAGTGGCACAAAGCCTGAGGTGAGGCTATGATTGAACATGGTACTTAGGTGGGTTGCCAGTTCGTTCTGTTGTTCATGTAGAACGCAGCCTGGGAAGTTGTCTGGTCCCATGGATGCTGGGTTCTTGGCTTTGGAGAGTGTGTTTTTTACCTGTACAGCCATGATTACAGGAACTTTGCATTCTTCCGGTATAGAGCTGGGCCCTTTCGGGTGTGAGAGGGGGGTAAAGTTAGCACTGAGCCTATCTGCCAGGATGTTGGCAATATCAGTTGGGTCTGTATATTTAGTGCCATTGTGCTGTAACTCAGAGCAGATCTGAGTGTTGCCATTGAGATTCTTGACATAGCTATAGAATGCTTTGTGGTTGTCTTTAGAATCAGTGGTGATTTTGTTTTCGTAACTAGCTTTGGAGGATTTTATGAGGGATCGCAGCTTCTTACTGAGGCTGACCAGGAAGCTCCTCCAATCATGTGATTTTACTCTCTTTTGCAACAGTTTCTTCCTTCTGTTGTACAGTTTGTTTATGGCAGGGGACCACCAGATTGGCTTCCTTTTTTTGAGGATAGCATCTTGGTTCTGTTTGGGATAGCACGATCCATGCACTTGTGTAAGTGCTTATAAAGTGCAATTGTGTAGGATTCAGTAGTCATAACTGTATTGTCCATCTGCATGGGTGTCATGAAGTTCACCACTTCTGTCTTAAGAAGCATGAAGATGGCTTTGGAGAATTTTTTTACCATGGTTTCCTTACTGGGGGGGTGGGGGCAGGATGTGGATATCTAGGGTGATTAGCTTATGGTGGGATCGGAACAATGAGGCATCGACTTCAGGTGTGAAACATCGGTCACTCATGTTGGTAATGACTACATCTAGGATATTGTTGCCCCTGGTGGGGGTGTGGATAAGTTGATCCAGGGTATTGGAGTTTATGAATTCCAGAAAGCGTTGAGCAAAGGACTTGGTACATGAGTAGTTTTCCCAGTTAATGGTGGGGTAGTTGAAATCGCCCATTATTAGGGTGTTTGGTTGAACTCTAATATTTTCCAGTACATCAAGAAAAGAGGAGTGGGAATCCTGTGGCATGGTGGGTGATCTGTAGCAAGCTACAATTTGGATTGCAGTTTTGTCCAGAGTTAGTTGCACTTGAATAACCTCAGATGCATTTTGCTGAGCAACTAGCCTGGAGGTATGGATATCCTTAATGAATATGGACACACCTCTGCCTTTGGTGTTCCGGTCCAAGTTACATGGCAGAAAAGTGTGGTATGAGTTATAGCCTGGTAGTGCAGGGGTGCTCTCTGGAGCCTTGAACCAGGTCTCAGTCACTGCACAGATATCAATGTTCTCCATTTTAAGGAGTGCCTCGAGTGAGTGCATTTTGAGATTTAGACTTCTAGCAGTGAGTAGCATCACTCTCAGTTTGTGTTTGCCTGTCTTACAGTGGTGAATTTGTCATTTGAACCTTGCCTAAAAAAGGCACTATAGGGGCAGCAAGAACCTTAGCCAGTATTCGGAATCCCAGGGGTGACAGGTGTAGGCCATCTCTGACAAAGCATCGTGGTCTGCGACCATGTCATCCCAGGCAGACAGATACTGGATCCCTTTAGAATGACACCAGAAGCTTACCCAATTGTTGAGTCAATCATTTTGTCCTTGTACTGTGGCATCATTCTGGGTGATGGCAAAATGCTATTCAGGGCTAGGGTCATACCTGCCTGGACTACAAGATCGGAGAGCTCTTCCATGTCTCTTTTCATGTAGTCCAAGGAGGTACGTCTCAGGTTGTTCACACCAACATGGACAATGACAGAGTCATATTTGTACTTGTTGTGGAGTGACCTGAGTGTGTGGGTTATGTGGCGGATCCTGGCACCCGGCAGGCAGCTGACAGTAATCTTCTCCTTGTTTAGCCTGGTGAGTGGGACATTGATGTGCCTGACTATAGAGTCACCTATGACTAGTTTATTGGGTACGTTGTTTTTCCTTATTGGCTGTGGTTGAGTGGCACACTGAGTCTGTGGGCTATGTGTCATTTGGGTTGTTGGGGGGTGGAGGTTGCTTGCATTTCTGCTTTGGAGGTCTCTGTTGCTTGAGCAGATTATTATTGAGAGCCTCCGCAAATGTTTTTGTGTTTTTATGTGTGGATTTTGGTGGTGCAGATTTAGTGAGACTATGTGATGAGTGTGGTGTGGTGCAAGTGTTTACCTTCTCCTCTTGACTGTCAAGTTCAGTCTTGGTTGCAGAGAGCTTTACCTCCAGTTTGGCTAGATAAGTGCATCTCTCACAGGTTGTAGTGTTGGGTGGTAGGAGGAGAGGGTTGTCTGTGTACATGAGGCAATTTCTACATTGCCCCAAGATGCCCAGATTCAAATAGACAGGAGAGAACACTGGGAGATGACCCTTGGACATGCCTGAATAAAAAAATATTTTCCTCTAGATAAGTGAGGAAAGTGAGTACAAGTGCTGTTTTTCTCTAAGCAAGTGAGGAAAGTAAGTACCAAAATTGTTTTCCTCTAGGTAATGAGGAAGGTTGAGTGCTGTAGTAATTAGTAGCATATTTAGTGCTTACAAGTTCTGAACAAGTGCTGATCACGAATAAACAAATTCAAGTGCTAAAACTAAGAATCTGTATCTGGACTAAACTAGTTACAGGAAAGGGGGGAAACAAGTGCAAATGCGGGCTTTTAAATCAGAAAGTTGAGAGAGATGGAAAAACTGCCCAAATGGCCAATAACTATAATTTCTGGTCCAGAACCACTCCTTATGTGATAGATAGGTTACCTAGTGCTTACCATGCCCACTGATAAGCTAGAAGGCTTCCCTCCAACACAGACAGCTTGGGGGGCTCAGAAGCTTACATACAGTCCTGGATATAGCAAATCTGAATCTCGACTACACTAGTTACAGGAAAGGTAGGAAACAGGCTTAGATTTTTTATTTATTTATTTATTTTTTTAATACAGAAAAGTAGCTAAAACAGCAGTTAAAACAATTTAAATGCAGTGCAAGCTAGCACACTTTAGTATGTAGCAATGTTAGACCAAACAGTTTAAAAAATGCAATTAAATTAAAAATTACTAAAAACAAGTGCAGAAGGAGTCTATTAGGTAGAATGAGGTAAAGAGATGGGAATCTGGAGAGTGTCTCAGATCAAATCTACAGTGGGGTCGGGCAACTGCAAAAGCCTCCAAATTTAAACAAGACAGGAATGGTGGGGGGGGGGGACAACACCTTCAGCAGAGATCTGAAAAACTATACAGTGAAGCAAAAATAATAGTGTACAACTCTGAAGTCAGCCAGGAATGATATAAAATTAGTCAAGCAACAATTAACAGTACACAACTCTGAAGTGCCAGAAAAATATACTTAGCTCTGTATATCTCCAGATAGTGTGAAGAGCAACCTGTCAGGACACAGGAAGGCTCCAGCAATGATATGCAGGCTGTTACTAACATGCCATTAAGCATGCCATTGTTGAACACTGGAACCTGTGTCAACAGGCTGAGCATCACACAAGTCAAAGCTCAATGACATGTTTCACAAATTTATTGTTATATGATGCAAGTAGTGCCAGTGTGTCTGTCAAGGAATCTATATGCTTTCAATTGCTCAAAAGCAGTTGGAAAGGCTGTGCATCTTTGTGCACAACCAGTTACATGAGAGATATGAATTGGCCGTTAATTCAGACATATCTTGTTAGTTTGACTTTTGCAAATATGGGTGGTGATAGAATGATGCTGTATTCAGAGCATAATGGTGGGCTGTTGAGGAGTCAAAGATATTTGTGGTCTTCCTTGAAAAGTGCTACAGCTATTAGCTTCTGCAGGGGGTTATACTGATTCTCAGTACAAGTATGAGGCTTGGAATACATTAGCCAAGGCTGTCTCCAGTGCAACTGGCATTCCATGCACTGGGCAGCAATATTATCACTTAGAGTGACTTTAAGAAGTGCATGCAGGTCCTTCTAAGTTGATAGGAGGCAATTCAGGACTGTGAACACTCCTCAGTTGTGTAAGTATACTGCCCCATAACCTGCCTATGGTATGGCATTAATGATCTAGCCATCCAACACAGTTACTCATTATGGCTTTTATATATTTTCTTTCTTTCTTTTGTTTGTTTGTACTGTACAGCTGCAAAGGAAATAGCTACAAACCCTGAGGCATACCAGGAGAGATTAATTGGCCTCAAATAGGCATGGGGTAGGTATGACTCAGGTCCAAATTCAAGCCAGAAATTTCTTTTCATTTCCTTAATCACTAGCAACTTCAGCAGGCATACCTCAACTTGGATCTCAAGCTTGCATGCCTTCCCCAGTAACTTTTGTTGCTCGCATTAGACAATGAGAACACAAGATTAAATGTGTGTGGGTTCAATACCCAGAAATAGAATTTACTTATTATTATGGGATCGTATTTCTAAAATATTAGTAGCAATACTATGCCCGGAACAATTCAAATATGGTAATTGAAATTACTTCATTTGAATGCATATATCTTATCCATCATAGGGAAATAAAGGTTGCTCCTTTATATTATAGCAGTGAGATTCATTTATTTTATGCCACATTAGTACCTTCCCATCATATATGGTTGTGGTAAAGGTGCACAATAGTAAATGATCATAATTGTTTATGTATTGCCAAACAATGTTTATTGAAAAAATAAATTAACGTGACATGCCATGTTTCTAAGTATCTCTTTTTTGTCTCACCCTCACCCTATCTCTTTTTTCGTGGGGGTTATAATTTATTAACAGTCTGCTGCTTGCATGCCATGTTGTTGAAAAGTAAATAACCAGCAGCACAGAGAGGTAGACTAACCACTGCAACTCAATCTGACATACGTCCACAGATGGCAGAACAAGCACCCAGAACTTCAGGGCCATGTCCTGTCAGCATTGCCTACACAACCTCTACCCTATCTGCTCCATCTGTGTCAAGTAGCTTTGCCTGGCTGCTTCTGCAATGGTACCCTGCAGGAGCAGTACCAGTGGAGGTGGTGATTTTGTCACCTGGCAGGAGCTGACAAGGTTGTGGAGGATATCATTGAGAGGGACCTCGGTGCATGGATTGTCAGGGTTGAAAGGGTCCTCTCTCAGATTGCAAAGATGATGCCACATCCAGCACTGACCCAGGGAGCTGCTACTAGAGATGGAGATAATAGTTCTGAAAGGCAGGACTAGATTCTTACTGTTCTCAAGATGGATGTGAGTGTGCCTCTGATATCCCTTATCTCCAGTCATGGTGACCCCCAACCTTTTGTCACCATCACCATCCTTGTCTTGTATATCTGTATGTCTCTGGATGTTTACTAACCTATCCTACCTATCTGACCCATTAATTCCTAAGGATCTCCCACATTTCTCCCACTCCCTAAAAAAAAATTAGAACCTGCCCCACAAAAAAATATGTCCCATTCATAGCTCTTCACTTTGCCTATGTGTCATCTTAACACACTTGATTTGTCCAACTGGCCATACAGCATTATTCAGTTGTTGTCACCCTCTGATGTGGTGACTCTCCAAAGTCATGAAATTGTGTGCACAACTGTACATTTATGTAGTGAAGAAGTGGATAGCTATGGGGCTTTCCCACAACCTCCTGCAAATTCTTGCATTCTTCCTCCTTTGCCCTACCCTCTGCTTGCTGACCTCATTTTTCACCACTGTCATATCCACCACTTTTTCACACATTTAATCTGGTCAGAAAATTGATTCACATACAACACACATAGCCAGAAATGGAGAATGGAAAAGGGTCCCCTTTATGTCCTCAACATTTGCGTGGAGGTTATCATAGTGCAACAATGCTGAGTGGTGGTGAATGCTGTTTAACTTCTTATAGCAAAAGCTGATGATTTCAGTTTAATCCACAGTAGTCCAATTACTTATGTGCAAATGTACTGAAATCTGATGCGCTATGGGAATACAAAGTAAAGACAGACTAAAGGCAGTATAGGAAAACATTTAATGTAACAGTTCTTAGGCTGCTGGATGCAATAAAGTAAGAGTTCCTATGGTGTATGTTGGAATAATTACACTGTTAGTCCACTGATATTTTGCATAGTGTCATGGGGTCAATTTCAGCTGTAGGTCAATTTATAAATTCAAGATATTTCATATTTCTGTCATATATTTAACTGTAGACATCTGTATTTCTCTCTATGTACATTAACATGCCATTTGAAAAGTGTAGGAAGACATGATTTACAAAAATATTGCATCCCCAAAACCTTCTCCTGTATATGTCATTATGTTTGTTGTAGTCTTCTACCCCTTATTTCTCCCTATGGCAAACACTGTGTTGTACAGAGCATGGTGGATTAATGATGATTTAACAAGTAAGAATAAAATACCATACAGCTGTTCCTACATGTCCCACACAACAAATTGTTGCTATTCCTCTCTGCATCTGTCTGTATCTCTCCCTCTCTCTGTTCCTTTCTGCTTTAGTTAGTTGGCTCTGTATTTCAATTGTGTTATTTAAAGGTTGCAGAGTAATAGTTCCTTTGTGGCTTGATGAGATAATGCTCACATGCTTAGACAGATTTTTCACTTCTGTCAAGGGTTGTAGTCCAGCCATTAGTTAAGTCTTACTGACTATTTTTGGTATGCTATTTCATGTGAACCTGTTGGTTACATATTGTTATGCACCAACATTATCCTTCTGTTATAAGCTACATTGTCCCTGCCTCCATCTCACCCAGTCAATATACCTTATCCCTTTCGCATCATTATTGGTCCACCTCTGCATTTGCGCAATGTCTGGTACCAGACAACAAATACAAGTAAGACTAAATGGAAGTATACTCTTATGGCAATATCTGCTGATTTTATTTCCTTTTGCAGCATTACTTTGGTGCACTTTGCACTGCTGTGCTTCACTATGTTCATTCAGTTTACAGTGATCAGTAGGGTAATGGAAATGAATACATTCATGTTTGCTGAAGTATATCGTCAAATGTTAACTGTCAGAAGTATCACATCCTACTTAGTGTGCTTGGATAATAGTCAACTATAAATGTTTTTCACAGATTCCTTTAAAGGTTCAAAATCCACATGGATGAAATAAAAGTTTCAGAATGTTTTGTCTGACTCCTGTGGTTGTAAATGCTGGCTATAGCTTTCCATAACACATCATTATCCTGCTGCTATATAAATATGCCTGCTCCCTGTTGGGAAGCCTGTCTTTTACAGATCTTTGCAGGAAACTCAGCACAGAGCAACACAGAGTACTGTTAATTCCCATTCTAAGTTCAACACTTCAAGATATGATTACACATGTGCTAATACTTTGCTATCAGCAGTGCAATTCAGATTGACAGCATTGTATTCAAAGACTAAAATAAAATAAGAAAATTAAATAACTATTGTTTTAGGTTACACAATGTCTGTATGTCTGCATTTGTTTTGTCTACAGTTCATCTTGATTTCACACTGATGCTGACTCGGTTATTTCAGTTAGTTAATGTCTGCCTGCTCCCATTGCTTACATTTGCACTGTGTTACAACTTTGGTTAACCTATTCTCACATACCCTGTCACTGTTATTCTGCAGTATATTGTCCTATCTATGACCTGTATGTCTGTCTTGTCAATGCATATTGTGCAAGTATGACACAAGACAAGTGTGTAATCACCTTGGCGTGGAGTGGCAGGAAAGTTTGATTGATAACATTGGTTTACAACTGCAAATTTATTTGACATCCCATACTGTGCAACATGTCAATGTTCCTCATGGTAACACAATGTACATGAGGGACAGTATTTCAATGTTAGTAGAGAAGTATGTAATTACATGGGACAGTCATACTGATGTCACATTGTCCTGTGCACATGTTTGCATTTTTGCACAACCTGTGATGCACAGTGCCATCTGTTCCAAACAGTGGATTTTCAAGAAGTACAAATGTGCTTTTTCACATTCTTAACTCATTCCCTCCAATGGAGCTCTAGACATTTGCACTGTAACTTCCAATGGGTGGCATCTAAGTTTTTTGATAGAATCAAGTTTTGTCCTCACATTTCAAACAAATGTTGATTCTGGAACCATAGAGGTTACAAAAGACATGTAAATGGCTAACTCTTTAGCACAGACTAAGCAGTTCTGTCTGTCCTACTTGGTTGTTGAGATATTTAGAAAAAACATGAAATTTATGACAATATAAATAAATAATACATGAACAAAAATTAATACCTCTTTGACTGCACTAGGTAGAAGTCAAATTTCAAAACATTTCTGCTTGCTATAGTGAAGGCTTTAAGATGAAGTCTTTTAATACTTTGTATATGGCATGTTTTTGAACTATGAATGCAAATATGAACAAACAATATTTAGCATCTAGAGGTGGCAGCAATTGCATCTACAGAAACACATACAGGTGATACTGGGGTTATAATGAGTTAAAGTCAGTCTTATCCTGTGGTGCGTGTGAATAGTGTTCTCTAGATTGTGTAACATAATATGTAGGAGGTTTGATGCTCAACATAGGAAACTTGTGAGTTTGATGTTTGGTATCCATTTTCCTGAAAATAATGCATTTAACTTCTCACACAGAACTCTTATTCCACTTTTTACAGAAACTTCCTCTCAGAAATACACTAAAGAGGTCATCCTGACAAAAGAGCATTCTCTCCCCTTAAGAGTCAGACTTCTTCTGTGGTGCTTGAATAATACAGTGCTATTTAGAGTATGTAACACAGATAGTAAGGAATTTATATGCTCAGTATGGGAAATTTGCATGTGTAACATTTGATGATATATTCCTTGAGGAAAATACTTTTAACTTTGTACACAGATCCATTTTCCCACTTTTTACAGCAACATCTTCTGTGAAACACACTGACGAGGTCATCTTGAAAAAAGTGCATTGTCTCCCCTTAAGAGGCTTCTCTTATGACTAATGCAGTGCTCAACATAGGAAATTTGTGGGTTTAATGCTTGTTGCTGTATTCACTTCCCCTGTAAGAACACATTTACCTTCACACACAGATCCTTTATCCCACTTTTTACAGAAGGATCCTCTCTTAAACACACTGATGAGGTTGCCTTGACAAAATTGCACTCTTCTCTTAAGAGTCAGACTTCTCCTGTGCTGCTTGCAAATAGTACAGTGTTCTCTAGATTATATAACTAGTTAGGTATGAGGTTTATTGCTCAACATGTGAAATGTATGTATGTGTGTATAATGGTTGGTATTATATCCCCTTCCCCTGAGGAGAATGCATCGAATTTTGACAACAGATCCCTTATTTTACTTTTTACAGAAACACCCTCTCTGAAACACACTGCTAAGGTCATTGTGAAAAAAAGTGCACCATCTCCCCTTAAAAGACAGACTTTTCCTGTGGTTGTTGATGTTTGTATTTTTGGCTTTTCCAGGTTAGGGGTCGCCACAACGGAACTCTGGTCCGTTAATGATTGGCAGTAGATTTTTTTATGGTGCTGAGTTGCCAGCCCAATGCCCAACCTTCAGCAAAGGCACGCCCATTCACGTATGTCTTTCGGAGGCCATACAATGTTTTCTAGATTGTGTAACCTGGCTAGATTGGGGGTTCAATCCTCAGCATGGGAAACTTTTGTGTTTATAATGCTTATTGCTGTATCCACTTCCCTGCAGGAGAATACATTTAACTTAGCACACAACTCCCTTATGTTACTTTGTACAGACACATCCTCTCTGAAACACACTGATGAGATTATCTGGTCAGATGTGCACTCTCTCCCGTTAAAAACATGACTTCTCTTGTGGCACTTACAACTAATATAGTCCTCCCTGGATTGTGTATCTAGGAAGCTAAGTTGTTTGAAGCCCAACATTAGAAATTTGTATCTGTATATGTAACAGTTTGTTGTCTTATCCACTTAGTGTGAGAAGATTGCTCTTAACTTTGCACAAAGCTCCCTTACCTCCTTTTTACAGAAATATCCTCACTGAACACAATGATGAGCTCATCCAGTCAAAAGTGCAAGCTCACTCCTCTCAAGAGTCAGACTTGTTCTCTGGCACTTGAAACTAATACTGTGCTCTCTACATAGATAAGATATTCAGTTCTCAGCATAGGAAATTTGAGATTGTTTGTGTGTAATGCTTGTTGCTGTATACACCTCCCCTGAGGACACTGCCTTTAACTTTATACACCAACAACTTATCCCACTTTTTACAGAAACATGCTCTCTGAAACACACTAATGAGGTCATCTGGTCAAAAGTGCATTCGCTTCTCTTGAAAAACAGACTTTTCTTGTGGTGTTTTAACTAATAGTGTGTTTTATTTATTTATTATTTATTTAAGTTTGATGACTAGGGAAGTCCACTGGGCCAAGAAGAGCCTATTTTCAGTGGAGGCCTGGGCAGAAAAGCTCCACAATAATTGCAAGTTACATTTTACATGTTACAAAAGGACATAGTTCATACAGCTAACTGAACATTTACAGATAAGCTCCATGAAATTTGCAATTGGCTTGTCACAATGTTAGAAAAATGAAAGACATAATTCAATACAGAAATTTCAACATTTACATAAAGTGATTATTTTTGCTATAAACTCAATTGTAGGTTTAACATTTCAAAATATATAGCTACTAGCCATTAGCAGGTTAGGAAAATATTATGCAAGAGAGGGTAATAGTATATTTGAGATTGGAGAGTATAGTACAATAGATATTAGAGAGAAAATTAGTTTTTGGTAGGGGAGGGATTGTTTTGGGTGGGATGAAGTAATAGTAGAGGTAGATGGATGAGTCAGTGCAATGTGGAATGAGGGGGGGTTAAGTTGGAGCGTGGCAAGGGCATTCCCATTATGGAAGAAAGATGAGAAAGTAGCTGAGATTTGAAATTTGTATGGTTAGGTAGGTTGCGTAGGTGTGTGGAGAGAGAGTTCCACTGTTTAGCTAATAAGTGGGACAGTAGTATATGACCAGGAAGTTGTGCAGGTTTGTGGACCTGAAGGAGATTTTGTTTTTTGGATCTGAGTGAGTGGTTGGGAATGCAAGGTTTTAAGGAATTAGTGAGAGCTGGGCAGTTGGCAGGTTTAAAGATAAGCTTGTGGGAAATGGTGAATTGTAGGTAACTGAGGTAGTTGGGTAGTTCAAGCCAGATGAGGGTGAGGAGGGAGTGGCAGTGGTGGGATGAGTTTTTTGAATTGGTTACAAATTTGGAGATCTTGTGTTAGCAGGATTCAAGTTTGGACCAAAGCCCAAGATGGAGACTGCTGAAAAGAGGGGCACCATACATAAGGAAGGGGAGTAGGAAGGTGGATGCAAGAGTTTGATGGGTAGAGGGGCTTAGGAAGTGGTTGTGCCTATAGAGGAGACCTAACTTTAGGTAGTTTTTCTTGATTGCGGAGTGGATGTGGGTGTCAGATTTTAGTTCTTCACCAATAATGATGCCAAGAAGCTTGGTGTTGGGAATGATTTCAATGAGGGTGTTGTCCTGGCTCTGTATGGTGAATATAGGTTTGTCAATGGAGTTTTTGGTGGGGAGAAAAACATTAGTTTGGTTTTATTTGCACTTAGTACCATATGGTTAGACTGCATTCAGGTTTCTGTTTTGGAGAAGGCTGGTTGGGTTTTTGCTAGGAGCTCAGAAGGGGAGAAAGCTGTGCAGATGATTGTTGAGTCATCTGCATACTGGTTGATAGATGAGTCTGGGATAGATTGGTGAAAGTTGTTAATGAATAGGTTGAAGAGAAGAGGGCCAAGAACAGAACCTTGTGGAACACCTGTGGGTGTGAGAAGAAAGGGGTGGTTGAAGTTTTCCATTGGACAGCTTGTTTAAGGTTGAACAAGTAGCTGTGAACCGTGTGATGGTGGTGGGAGAGAGGTGTAGGGTGGAGAGTTGGGATATAAGTAGGGTGTGTGAGATGGTTCAAAGGCCTTTTACAGATCTAGCAATAGTGTGGCTACGAACTTGCCTGAGTTGCGTTTGAGGTTTATGGTTTCAAGAAAGGAAAGAAGGGCAGTCATGGTGCTGTGGCCAGGGCAGAAGCTGTGTTAGGTAGGGGAGAGGAGATTGTTTAGTGTTAGGTGTGCCCTGAGTTGTGCTTGTATTGTTTTCTCTAATATTTTAGAAAGAGGGGAAAGGATGGCAATAGGCCTGAAGTTGGTGGTATCAGTATTGTTGCCACCTTTGTGGAGGGGGATGATGTAAGCATGGCACCAGATAGAAGAGGCATACAATTCTTGTATGGATCTATTTATAAGACCAGAGATGGGATAGGCAATGCTGTCTGCATATTGTTTGAGGAAGGTGGGTGGAAGGTTGTCAGGTGCATTGCAACAGGGTTGGAGTTTGAGGAGAAGTCTTTTTATAGTGCTTGTGGGGATGTACTTGAGGCAGAAGGATGTGGAGGAAAGTTGATGATTGGGATGGTGGTGGAGGAGGGGGTGGGAAGGAGGCTAATAGTTTAGCTATGCAGTCTATGAAGAATGAGTTGAACTGGCTGGCTGCTTCAAGGTTGGAGAGGTTGGGGTCTGGACAGGGGTTCTCTTTGTTGCCAAGATGCAGCATGGATGAGATGGAGTCCCAGAAACTTTTGGAATTTGTTGAGTGCTAGGACTGGAGTTTGGAGTAGTGGGCTTTGGGTCTTTAATTATTAGTTTTTTTTTGCGGAGTTTCATAGTTGCATAGGAGGGTGGTAGGGTTTTTATGTTTTTGATATTATTTCCATTTTATGTCCCTTTGGTGCAAGGCTAGTTTAGTATCTTTTGATAACCATGGGCAGGGATTGATTTTGATACATTTGGTTCGAGGGGGGGCTTGGTGATTGAGAAGAGTTAGGAATGAGTGGTTAAAGTAGGAAACAGCATCATCTAGAGGAAGGGTTTTTAGAGGAGACCAGTCAGTATGCTTTAAGCATTTGGAGAAAGTTAGAGGGTTGAAAGCAGAGAGGTTGCGGGTTTGGATGTAGTGGTGTTGTTTATACAGTGGAGATGGGAGACGGTCGGTAAAGGCTGGTAGGTGATCGCCGAGAGGATCAGGTAATGTTCCGGCTTTGGTGATAAGGTTTGGGTGAGTTGTTAGGATCCAGTCAATGATGGTACCAGAGGTACCATCTTTATTTGGTTTGTTTGGAGATTGCATTAGTTGGGAGAAGTTATACAGGTTGATTGTGTGGGACGGGGCTTCAGAGTTACTAGTATTCCAGTTGATATTGGTATCTCCAGGTATATAGGTTTCATTTTTTATACTGGAGGAGAACCAGGACAGGATGTTTTCAAGAGTTTTGATATTATCACCAGGGGGACTATAGAGGGCAGTGATACATATGGACTTGTGGTTGTTTATTTTTAGTAAACCTATTATAATTTCAGCATTGGCAAAGGTTGGTATTTTATTGGAGTAGGGAGTTATGGTATGGGAGGTGGGTTAGATTAATGATACTCCACCTCCTTTTTTGTGGGCTCTGTCATTCCAAATGATTTGGAAATCTGGTGGTAGGATTTCACTATCTTTTATATAGGTTTTCAGCCAGGTTTCAGAAATGGCGGTAATGTCCGGGTGGTTATGGGAGAGCCAGGCATGGAGGTTAGGGATTTTGTTTTTTAGGCTTTGTGCATTAAGTGTTATGAGGCAAATGGACTTTTAGTTTGTGGGTTTAGTGGAGGGTTTGGTGAGATTGATGTTAGAGATGGGTCCGGGGTTGGGGTGGATGTTGCCGGCTAGTGAGAGAGGTGGAGTAGAAGAGTGAGGCAGTGTGTTGGGCAAGGGTAGCTTGGGTTCTGTGAGAGTAGTGATTTTCTGGTACCACATTTAAGAGGGGAGTAAGGGGGTGTTGGGTTGGGAGCAGTTTTGGTTTGAAAAAATAGATTGGGTTAGAGGTACAGAGTTCATGTGAGATGGATGAGTAGATGGGAAGTGAGATTGATGGTATGATGTAGTGGAGTGTGTGTGAGAGTTATGACAAGGGTTGCGAGAAAGTGTGAGACAGGTACGAGAAGAGAGAGTGATTAGTAGGGAAATGGGGTTTTAGGGAGAGATGTTATGTAGAGCATTATAGGAGGGGTGGATGTTTGGGTTGATGTAGATATACAGGTGGGTGGGCTTTGGCTTAAGTGTATTGTGACTGGATAGGTGTTGGATGGGGAGGAGTCAGGGGATGTATAAAAGTACAGGTAGTGGGGGTGGGTGGAATTTGGGGGCAGGGTAGGAAAGTGGAGTGAACCTGAAGGGTGAACAGAGCGGGTCACACCTTCCAGAAGGAGCAGCAGTCACCAAACAGAAAACAATCAGTGAGAAGGATTAGCAAATACAGAAATAGGGCAGCCTATCATTTTGGTTTGAATGTTACCTTGCTGTATGTTTTTATTATTTATGCACCAATGGGGAGCTGCAGTAAAATGAGAAGTAGGAAAATAATGCAGTTATGCCAGGGGTTTTAGAAAGGGACATGCAGTAAATTATGACTCAATAGAGTACTAATTAAAAAAGAATCAAACATGGTATAAACGAGTACACTACTGGGGATTCCTATGAAGCAAGGGCTGAAATGCTAAGTCAAAATATGGTGCCTTTCTACATCAAGTTTTTTGATTCAATATGTAAGTACAATCATAAGTACAAATGGTACTTACAGTTGTGTTCACTACTGAGGGATACCTGTGCGACAGACAGAAACAGAGTGTAGTCAGGCAGAAGTTTTTAGTATTTAAAGATGGTGCCAGAGCTCAGGGGAGGAATAAGTAAACTTTCAGGAGGAAGAGGGAGGGAATAGGCATGCTTGATAGGGCTGGGAAGCTTACAATAAGATTATGTTAGGAGACCGAGAGAAGGGGGGTGCTAAGAGCCAGGGCTTGGAGAAAGCTGTGAGAAAACAGGTTTGACAGGGCTAGGAAACTTACACTAGAATTATGTTAGGAGAACAAGAAACGGGGGGGGGGGGGCTATGGACCAGGACTTGGAGAAAGCTGTGAGAAGAGAAAGACGATCAATCAGCTAGCCCAGGTCAGTACCTAAAGATGTCTATTTATCTGAGTGAATTCAAAAGTAGATTTAATAGATCATCAGGGAAGTAGAATATAAAATAAATGTAAAGCTCTGGGAAACTGTATATATATGTTACAATAAACGGGAGAATAAAATATAAGAATATAAAAGAAATGTGATATACAGGATGAATAAAAATATAAGAATATAAAATAAATGCAAAGCTTTGGAAAAATGTATATATTTGTTACAGTAAATGGGAGGAAAAAGAGGAGGGGGTCCAGTAGTGTGTACAGCAGAAGAATCAGTAGGAGTATCACAGAGAGAAGATTGTAATAGACCTACACTGCTCACAGACTGTTGATAAAAGTAGAACTTGCAGTAGCTTTTATTGGTTTGTACGGGGTTCCGCTCTCCATGTTCTTGTATGCAGGCAGTTGCTTTAGTTTTTTACTTTATTTTTTTGTAGTTGGACATTTGAATGTGTTTAAGGGAAGTTGTGCACACTACTGAGGCATGCCCATGGGATAGACAGAAACAGAGTGTAGTCAGGCAGAGGTTTTTAGTATTTAAACGTTCTAGTTTGTGTAAACTTATAGCTGGCACGTTCAATGCTCAACATGGGAAATGTGTGTGAGGATTCAAGTTAGGTAAGCATATCTTCCAATGCAGTTGTGCTTAAGCAATTTCTAATCTGGAGAATGGTTTCAACTTCTAGGTGACTCCACTTTCCTCTTATTCCACCTTTTACTACCACATCTTTGCAACACAAGGGTATAGCTAGGCATACTCTTTGTACTCCACACCTTTTTCTCAACTGTAACACACTAATAAGGTAATTCTTTCTAAAGTGCACTCTCACAATATAAACGTTAGACTTCTCCTGTGGCGCTTGCATTTCTTGCACTATTCTCTAGAATGTGTAAACAGATAGGTAGCATGTTCAAATACAGCAGTGATTAACATCTACAACTGTGTGTATGACTGTAAGTGAATTCAGGATTGGTTTACACACAGTTGCAGTAACAACTTTTACAGCACTGGATGGCTGTACAAACCATGTTACCAGACATCTCTACTTGCAATACACTGCTGATGTCATCCCTTCATAGATGCTGTAAGTCTCAGCTGTACTCAGTATTCCCGGATGGTGCTGCCTGCTGATAATGTGGTACATATATTGTATATAAGTAGATAAGCTGGTGGTTCGAGTCCATCCTTGCTAAAATAGAGTGACTGGGATTACTGTCATATACTGTTGGCACATTTATGTGCACTTAAACTTATTATATAGATTTACAATGGCACAGTGTTACACTAGCAAATCCTAGCATCTCCAGGGAAAATAACATTTCGGCCACAAAATGATCACATAATGCTACCATAACTGCAGTATCTCACAATTGTAGTATGAATTTTCCCATATTGCGTGACTATGATGCTGTGCTTTGTACATTGTGTAACTACATACGTAGTGTTTGAGTCCAGCTGTGAGTGCCTTTCACCCTCATACTGTGTAGCCTACTCTTTAATGACAATTATGTGTAGCTGTACAGTGTTACTGTGCCCTTTGACTACTTTTTAGCATAAACATTCCGCTAATAAACAGTGGTGATTTCATTCATACATCTGCGCACTGTACCAGTGATACTGTAACATGTTGTGTGGTGCTTGTAATTCAGGCATTAATCTGTGACTTGTGATCCTAGGTAAGTAGTTTAAATTCAGCCATTACTCCTCAGACTGCATTATGTCAGTCTTATTGTGACTATATATGTCATTAATACTGTTGTCTAACACGTGCTGTGCACACATATAGATGTCAACGTCTCTTATAAAAAACTATGATAATTTCTCACATAGCAATTCTTTCATTCAAAGTAATGACGACATGTGATTATATTTTCCTTACTTAACATATATAGTAAGTGTTATCCTCTTGCACGGGGGGGGGGGGGGGTTGAGATGACATTCTGTATGCTGTTGCTTTAGTACAGCTATTACAGGTATATGTATCCCTTGCAGCAATAACATGATGTTAGACCTTCACATACCAACGTATCTCACAACTGCATTGACACATTCACAATGGTGCATTCATTCTTTATAATATCTATTTTCTGTAGTCAGATGCTTATGTGTTCAACGTCCACATTCAATGCCTGTTAGCATTGTTGGACCTTATACTGTAATGCACGAATGGCATCCATCACAGTTATAATGTATCCATATACAGTAGGAGAGCCTCCACCATCCCTTTTATCTCAAAAAGATTGTTTACAACACATATATCTGCTGTAATAAGTTAGCACAGGTGTAGTGTCACAGGTGAAAACTTCCACTGTGGCACTTGTGGTTTATGCACATGCCATTAGTTGGTAGAGTCACATAGCTTGCTGTTCAATTCCTGAAAGGGCAACCTTATATGAATGTACTGGCATTCCACAAACACCATTATATCTAGTTATTGGTATCCATTTTTATGTTGGACAACAATACGTTTGCATGCTGTGGTTTTATGGCAGTGAAATGGTTATTTTGGGCATGTCATGCTGTGAGAGCTGCTGTGGCCCATGCATTGAGTATTGCTTGGTATATCATAGCTACACAGATAGGCTGTGTTTAAATTCTGGGACAGTGTGTGTCCTACACAATGGAAACAGTTTCCTTGTCAAAGAAGCACTGATATTGTACTGCTCACTGTTGTATAGACAGTAATATTTGTAACTCCTTTACAGCATTCTGACTAAATCTGATTGTTCATATTATATTTGTAACTCCTTTACTGCACACATTGATTTAAACTATTTCTGACAGCCTCCATTGTTATCTGATGTGGCAAATGCAGTCAATACAGAGGTCTGCAGGGAGCGTAGTATGACAGGCAGGGGTCTGAAGTTGGTATTATCTGTCTGCCAGACAGCAGTGGCTTACACACAGAAAATAGTTATGGCACAGTCAGAGAGCTATCTTTTTCAGGGCTTGTCCTACAAGGTAGGGCATACATACCCCTTATGACAGGAATGTGCTGTAAGCCCTTCAAGGATGTTTTGCATGACATAACCAATATGGATATTTCTGTGGTGTCTATCACTGGTATTCATTGTTCTGATATCTGTCCTGATGTATTTGAAAAATCAGATGGTGTGAATGTTATGCCATTCATTGCTCACAGGCATTAAGTATTTCCAAAATAATTACACTGTGTATTGCATGTCTTCGTCTAGACATTTCTTTATTACTGCAATTGCTTTCATCACACTATACAGCTTAATGGCAGATGTGGGCTTCCATAAATGTGTCTTCCTGTATGGTATGATGGCAGACCATCAGAAACTGTGATTGTCCCTCTGTTATGACACTCTTTTTTATTTGTTGGTGCTGTTGAATTGCTGTTTATGTCACTGCACCCTGTAAGTCTCCAAGAGTATGTCCTGTATAACGATATTTGGGATGTTTGCAAATTACCAATGGAAAACTTGAAATCATAAAATGTCCTCTGATCTGTGCTGTCATTCGTCACTTATGTATGTTGTGTGTTATTATATTATCATTTAGCATTTACATCATATACTTGCTGATCTATTATATGTTTATAGGTGATAAAACCCTTTCCTATGGGTGCCAGTAACAGATATTTGCAAAAACAGAATATAGCAGTGATGTTGGCTTGCATACATAAATTCTTTGTATATACATCTCATATGCAATAAATACAGTCTATGTATTCATCCCATAAAGTATATTCTGTTCTTGGTAACTGTTATCTCAACTCAGCATTTAATTAACATGTATGTCACATTAACTCCCCTCTGTTGCACTGCAACTTTATATCCCTATAACATCCTTTGTTAGTATGTCTGTATTTATATATGTGCATAACTCTGGTATTGTCATTGACAATAATTATCGTTACATCAGTATTGCAGGATTTATATTAGAAATGTTTCTTTGACACTTCACCACATTTGCCTGCAGTTATATGATTACACTTTACCATTTCCCAATTACTAATGCAGTACAGCTAGTAGTATTTGTGTACAATTCCCCCATTTCACTTCCCTTCCTTCAGAATTCTTTCACTGTACTTGCCCTTAATATTTCAGGGCTACAGCATTTGCTCGTATCTTAGGTTTGCCTGTAGACAAGACATTTTGTTTTAATTTTGTGGTCATGTGTGCAAGCACTTTTCCATGACCATGAACACTTACTGCTTGCCAGGAAGGGGTGTTTGCAAACAGGGAGGCATGATGACCAGCATGTATATTTTCTTAGCGCTGTTGCTCATTGTGCTAACATGCTTAAATCATGTAGGCTTAGTGGGAAACCTACATGATTGTAAATTAATTTCAGGGAGTTTGTATATGTCTCATTCCCCCATTGTTTCCACTGTGTTTCACAGGATGCAATATACCATCAGAGCCCTAGTTGATAATATCCATATGGAACCAACTTAGCATGGGCAAACTGGAGTATAATATTGTCCACAAACAGACCAGAAACATCATGGAACCATAACTTAATCAAATGTTTATTCACAGTGACTGGTATATTATGTTTCAAAAAGTAGCATTCACTCCAATTTAACAAATTCATGTTGATATGGTTGACTGTGACATTAAATCAGTCAGTGATAACAAATTCATGTTGATATGGTTGACTATGACATAATTAAATCAGACAGTGATAACCTCATGGCTCTATAGTAACATTTCTTCCTCACAGCTTCATGTTCATTTCTGACCTTTGCTCAATCCCTGTGTGAATTTGTATATTCTCCCCATTTCTGTGCAGATTTTCTCCAGGTGTTCTGTTTTCCTCCTAAAACAATATAGTTTGATTTTCTAGCAGGAATTGCCTATGTCAAGATACCAGAAATATGGCCCAAAGTTCATACATGAACTGCAGTCATTATTTGTCCAGCCCACAAATCAATACATGCAAAACAGTAAACATAAAGGTAAACCTTAGATTTCTGCAATTAAAAGCTTTCTACAATGCTGTCTCACACTATTTTAAAGTCCCCCTTTTCTATGCATGTCAACACCGCTACTTGCCTCAAATGTAATTCTGACTGTGAACAATTATTTGATTGTAGGATATTATTAATTTTCATCCAACATTTCAGATCAGTACATACCTATATTCAGTGTTCAGAAAAAAAAAGCATACAGATCTCATTCCTCAACAAAAGGCACTGTACTAGTTTGAAACACAGAATTTATGACAGCTAGAGTAATCCTGCCCATGGCTTTCAGGATGGGACGGACGTTGGGAATTATTAACTTAAACTGTCTGGTCTATTTTTAGATGATAACCCGATGATGAAGCAGTCACTCTTTACTGTTTTTTTTTTACAGTAACAGGACTATCAAGTGGTCTGGAGATCGAAGCAGATCTAAGCAAACATTTAATTTACTCTGTCCTTCCTTAGATAATTTAGTATGTAACATATTATGATACCATATAGCTAATAATTATTCATAGACTTACAACACTAAAGGGAAGTTTTATAGTATTGCTAGTATTTAGGTTTGCAACTGAGGCTTAAAGAGTTAAATGCAGTTTCAACACATTTTGTCAAACTGGGACAGAATCAGTAAATCACTCATAACTTTGTATGGCTTGTGAACTGTTATACTCTGAGCACACCATGTTCTTTGTTAATGCCTGTGTGTCTTGTCACAGGAACACTGTATAACAGTAGTGCTAGAAATTTCCTTGGTTAGCAGATGTTAGATTAGTCATAAGACAGGATTTTTTTTATTTTCTTTTTTCACTTACTATACCTTCAGGAAACCGCTGGATGGCTTTACTGATTTTACAGAAGGAACTTTACAAACTCCTACTAAGGATTTCAGCTCTGTGAGCTGTTTGGGAAATGTAATTTTATCCTCAGGGACTCAATTCCTCTAAATGAGTTATATTATAATAGGAAGTGTATTGAAAAACTTTTCTGCAGATGAGCTATATTTTAGCAGTAAGTACATAAACTGCAATGAAATACAAGTTATGGTTCCTGAGTTTATTCCTCTGTGCAACATTTTTCATTTTTAATGACCGCTTGAATTATTATGAGAGAATTTTTTTGTAACAACTTTTATTAATCAGAGCCAAGTGAGATAGAGAGCATATATACAAAGCAGCATATTTGCATAGCTATACATATTAAAATCAAAATGGTGAACTTTACCATGTGACATATCCATAACAGAATAATATGGGTTTTCTCATGTTTACATTTT
The DNA here is from genome assembly GCF_019279795.1 of Protopterus annectens. NCBI lineage: Eukaryota > Metazoa > Chordata > Ceratodontiformes > Protopteridae > Protopterus > Protopterus annectens. The sequence goes on along the minus strand of NC_056745.1, from coordinate 1,539,867,568 downwards.
AGAATGCTCAATTGTACAGTAAAATGTAACTAAAATCATCCCCAAAGCAGTTGAATGACTGATATTCACCTACCATGGCTCAGTTATACTGCTACTTGCTACTTGATTCTGATCCGTCATATCACAGCAGTGCTTAACAACCTGTTTTCTTCTCAACGTATCATGCCATACACCAGGCTAACTTCTATATTTAAATCAAATACTTCACATAAATAAGTAGTCTGTTAGTTTTCTTAGCTCATCATGATCTAACATCTCACCATAATCAATATGCTTTTGGAATGTAGCAATCATATTCACTCACATAGCACATCTTCAGGCCAAAATAATAAAAAAAAAACACCAGCAGCACAGTTAAATTCCCAGAGGTTAACAAAAAACAAAATGCAAGCTTTCACACCATAGCAATGCTTCATTAGGCAAAAAAGCAAAATCTGATGGAAAGACTAGATATTATACAGGTGGCAAGTCAGAAAACCAGATGACCTGACAGAGAAATAATTTATACTGTGTTTGAATGAGACTTTAGGAGTAGAGGAACAGAGGGGCATGTGATTGGGTAATGGAACCTGCGGTGATGGAAAGTTAGTACAAAGGACTCTACTTCTACCTATGAACATCTATGGTTTGTTATCTTTATCATTACTGTTCATCATTCTGGGTTAAAGCTTGCCTAGGAGAATCAGAAGTGCCATTATGCTAGCGACTGTACCTCTCAACTGTCCAGATTTTCACAGGATGCCCAGATTTTTGCCTCATATTTTAAGTCTGTTCCTCATAAAACTTGTTTTCCAGAAAATCACTAAAGATTGCAATCACTAAATAGTGACACGCATTGCGTTTCAGACTTTATATACATCAGAAAATGCATTCTGGCATGAGTAAGAACTATTTATATGCACACCCCAAACAGACACCAACCTAGCTAACAACAGGAAAAGCAATGCTCCTACTTAAGAGTGAACCTGCAAGCTACCCTAAAAATTATAGATGAATAACTTGCCTTCCGATGATGTATAAACTATACATGGGAATTGATGCTGACCAAGTTTATAGTCATTTAGAAGAAAACTCAATTATGGCAGTAGAACAAAAGGGCAATAAAAGAAAGCCATATGGAAAAATGATCATGTGTTGTTAAATTAAGTCATAGTGGAGAACTGTAAAAAGCAGAAGAATCTAAGTATGGCATGGAGTGACTACAAAAAAGCATTTGATAGCATCCCCATTCATGGATAAAAGGGTGCTTAAAATGTATAAGACATACTCTACACCGACCGACTACATTACAGTGGCCATGAAACAGTGGTAGACCACTTTGCAATTAAGCCATGATAAAGGATAAATTATTATCCCAGGGATAGAAATTTAAAGGGAGATATTTCTGGGTGATTCTCTGTCGCAGTTGTTAATCTTTCTTGCCCATAACCCATTAAGCTGTTTACTTAACAGCTTAGGCCATGGCTATAATTTGGCTCCTAGAAAATAACAAAGTGTAAAGTCTTCTTATCTTCTCTTTGTTGATGATTTAAAACTGTATAGCTCATCAGATGAGGAACTAAAAGCACAACTGTCAGCTGTCATAACTTTTTTCAGATGATATAAAAATGTTTGGTCTTGATAAATGTGTAAAAGCAACCTTTAAAGCAGGAAAACTGCAGCACCAAGAAAACATCAGTTTGGGAAAAGAATGTGATATAAAAGAACTTGAGCAAGGGGGAGTGTATAAATATTTGGGAAATGATGAAGGATTAACAATAAAACATGAACAAATGAGAATAAAACTTATTAGGGAATACTTTAGAAGACTTAAATTAATCCTGAAAACAGCGTTGACATCTAGGAACAAAATCGAAGCTATAAACCAGTTTGCTCTTCCTGTCCTAACTTACAGTTTTGGAGTGATTGACTGGCCCCCAAGACATGTTGGAGAGATTAGATAGGAAAACAAGAAACATGCTTCATGCTCACCAAATGATTTATAAAAATCTGTGCATACCAAGATTATATATTCCCCGTTTCAAAGGAGGGATGGGCCTCCTTGAAACTAATTACATGCATAGATCTGCAGGTGTGGAATTCCACACATATCTGCTTACCTCACAAGACCCAAAATGTAATGAAAGTTTTGAAACATAAATCTAGGATGACTTCCCTACTTAGTCTAGCAGAAGCATATCAATGCCAAGCAGGAATGGAAATCAAACCACAAGCAGATAAAAATTAAGCAGCAACTGAATGTGCCAAAAAACTAAAGAAAGTATATAACTTGCAGGACCAGCTAAGAAGGCAAGAAATGTGGAAAATGCATAAATATAGTTGCAAGTATAGAAAACTTCTGGAAGAACGTCATGTTGATCAGGAAGGAAAGCAGGAATGGTTAAGGAGAGGTGAATTCAAACCAAGAGATGAAAGGTTAATATTGGCGGCACAAGATAGTGGGCTACATACATGTTGGTTTACAAAGTCCATTGAACATTTGGGAGAAACAGACAAATGTAGATTTTGTAAAACAGAATTGGCGACAGTTGCACACCTCGTTGCTGGTTGTGACATACTAATGGCAGAAGAACTGTATACCGAAAGGCATAATAATGTGGCAAGACTGTTGCACTGAGGATTGTGCAAACATTATGGTACTGAAGTTGCTGAAAAACACTGGAAACGTGAGCCACAAAGCATCATAGAAAATGATGAAGTCTACATTATATGGGATCATCCATTGCCAAGAGTTCAAAAGATAGATGCTAGAAAACCAGATATAGTGGTCCACGAAAAGAAGACAAAAGTAGCATTGATCACTGAAATCACCACACCCAGTGACAGTGTCTTACGTACAGAGAGACACAAAGTCATGAAATATCAGGATTTACAGGCAGAAACAGGAGCAATGTGGAAAAAAGATACCCAGAAAGTTCTAATAGTAGTAGGAGCAACAGGTTTTGTAAAAATAATCTGCAATCCTATTTAGATGTGTTACCAATACATGTAAATCCGTACGAATTGCAAAAGGAGTTATTACTGGGCACATTGTGGGTACTGCAAAGAGCACTTCTGGCTGACATCAAAGATTAAAACAATACTAATTTCATGAACTTTAATCATACTTTGACTTAGGAATAGGGTCCATTCAAGTCATGGTATTAGAAACCCAAAAGATTTGGAGAAATTAAAAAGGCATAAAACCTGCTATTCTAGAAAATTTCTAAGTTTGCAAGAGCAATATTTGAAGTCTGTCCCTATTTTTGTGCCTTTGTTCCCATTATTTTAGGCGTTGTCCAGATTTCTTGCACTAATAGGTTGAGAGGTATGCTAGTGACCCTGGGATGAGGAACCAAAAGTAGCATCTCAGTCAAATAGCAAGATTTTATTGTTGGCACAGCACGAGATGGAATTCTAGGAAATTTGCACTCCTTGATGTAGAGCACTAGAGAGCGAGAAAACGTGATCTGTGTGGACAATGTATATTTAAGTACACAACCATAATGGAAAACAACATGCAAATCGTTCTCTTTCTGTAAGTTTAGTTACATTGAACATTGGCTAGTATGGGAAAGTGTATAGAAAAAAGGAGAGGGGAAGAAACTATGTTGGAAAAAGGCAATGTTACTGATTTCAAATGAAACAATGATGGCTGAGATTTGTATAATAACTAATTATTCAGTACTGAGTTACGCGTGCATTAAAGGGTGACAGAGAATGTGATCCACTAGCACTCGTGAATGGGTTAACCTGTGATGGAATTAAAATATAGGTGAAGTGCTAAAAGGATGAACAATTGCTGGGACTAACAGATGTACACAAGACACTCATACATTTACTGTGTGAATTAGGCCAGCTTTAAATAAACTTGAATAGAGTATTCAAATTAAATAACAGGAAGGAAATGAGCAGGTGGTCAACTTCCACATGAAAGAAGTAAGATCATATAACAAATTCTCAAAAGTAGAAGAAAGAACAGATAAGGGGAGGAAATGAGCAGATAGTGAGCAGCAGAATGGCTTTATTGTCTACAATCTGTCATAGTAATGACAGAATGCCAGAGGGACCATATCTTTATGGAGCGGGACAGACTCCAGACAAAGAAGCAGTGCTTGAATATATGTAAATAGTTTATGACACATTATGGAAGGGGAGGGAAGGGGTGGGGATAAGGTGTACATATTAAGGCATTTGGAAAGAAAAATGATTAAACATCCATTAAATAGATATGAGGCTACAGCAGACTTAGCATCCAACAGGATAAGGTAGATCAAGGAAGGAAAGTTTTGGTTCAAGAGTCAACTTACAGGAGATGGCTGATACAAAACTAAAAATAATATCATTGAAGGTCAATGGAAAGATGGCTCGGGTGAAAAGGGATAGAATGTAAGATTATGTTAGAGAGGGTATTTCTCAGTTTGTAGCATTACAGGAAACACATTTGAGGGCAGATTTCTAAATAAAGTTGGCTACATGGTAATGTGGAGTTCCACTTTGGTGGACAGAAAGAAAAGAGGAACAGTGCGACTGATGTGGAAAAATGCCCCATTTAAAAAAAGTGGCTAATTAGAAAACACTAAATGAATGTTTACTGGGATTAAAGGATAGATGGAGAGATATGATTCATGACTGTGACTGCATATCTGCCACTGAAAACCAATATTAAGTCCATGAAGCAAATATTAGCAAATTAGTACCATTTCAAGAAGGCAACTGTTTTGTAGTGTGGGACTAGAACATAGCAATGGGAAGGCTATGTGTAGACAAGGGTCAGAGGTGAAGGTGAGTGCCAAAATAAGGCAAATTCTTAAGATCCTATTTAAAAACAGTGGGGTGAGTAGACGTACAGGTACTGGAGACAAGAGATGACTCTGCAGAATAATATACTTATTTTTCCTCATAAATACTGGAACTGGTCTAGGATCCGCAGAGCATATGTGAATATTGAGAATTAGATGACTGTAGACAGGGTCTTCTGTGAGACAATAATGTTATCTGACCCTGTACTCCTAGGGGTAGAGTTAAAGTTAAGGCAGGGATGACAGCTGGATGGACACTGGTGGTTACAGGGATATTTACTGAAGAATGAGAATAATATGAGGACATTAGAACAGATAATTGAAGGGATATTTAATAATGCATTAGCATGGAATGGGAATAGCTAAGAAAACAGAGGCAGATAAGAATGAAGGTACAGGAGATGCTAAAACAACTTTAGGACATTTAGAAAGTGAAGAAAAAAAACATGTCAGAAGTACTAACAGATGCAGAAGACAGGGGATCAGTTGACATTGATCCAGAGAGCCAGACAGAGGGAGAGGGAGATAAAATGATTATCCCAGGAGCTGGATATGAAACATATATTTAGCTGATTCCTCCAAATTGACTAAGGCACTGGAGGTGAGACTGAAGCAGCCAAAGGCAGACAGATACATAATCCTAATAAAAGAAGAGGGAAGAAAGAGGTAAGAGAGTAGTTAGAGGACATTTTACAGTGTTTTATTATAGAGGCTATATGCAGAGGAAGATGAAGAAAAGTAAGAAGACTGGACGAAGAGGCTATATGCAGAGGAAGATGAAGAAAAGTAAGAAGACTGGAGGAAGAGGCTATATGCAGAGGAAGATGAAGAGTAAGAAGACTGGAGGAAGTTGCAGATGCTACAGTTGGACAATGAATGCAAAAGAAGCCTCATAGCCCAGATAACCCAAGAAGAGATGGACAGAATGTGGAGGAATATTGTACATAGAAAACTCTGGGTAACAACTGAATATCACTGGAAAGCTGGACATGTATTACAGAGAGGATAAAAATACTCTGGGATTAATTTTTTAGCTCAAGTTTAGAGGGAGAGACAATGCTTCTTGGAGATAAGCACTGATCACAGTAATATATAAAGAGGAGAAAGACCCAACATTGCCCTTTTAATATAGCCCCATCTTTATAGAGATCCATGACTATAAATGTTATATGTTTATCATGGTAAACAGGTTAGGGACAATTCTTCCCAAAGTAGTGCATGTTGTCCAGAAAAGATATGTGGCAGGTAGGAGAACTGCAGATAATATTTCTGGGACCCTATTCTTAGTGCAAGATGCCCAGAATTGGAAAAGAGCACTTGCCATTGTATTACTTTATGCCAGGAAAGCATTTGATAGAGTCAGGTGGGCATAATTATTTAAGCCTTTGAAGGGATGTGGATTACCAGCTCAGTGTGTGAACTTGTTGGAAAGAATATACAGGGGTGTCAGAACAAGGGCAAAAATAAGGGCAGGACTGTCAGAAGGAAATATGACTGAAAGGGTAATGCAGGAGGGATATCTGCTTTCTGCTCTACTATTTGGATTTATTGGCTCCTGCCATAAGAACTGCACCAATTAGGAGATATATATGGATAGAGGATCAGAACAAAGCTACAATATACACAGATGATGGGTGGAATTCAGTAAAGCTTACACAGAGTGATTCTCCATGTAGGCATAGTGTTACAGCCCGAACACAGAATATGGCTGACCGAACGATCCGGGAAACAGGGTTGAGGGGCATGCATGAGTGTGCAGACACAGAGGTGTCCGCAGAATGCAAATCACCTCATAAGCTGGTAAAAAACATGCAAATGAGGTTGATATGTCATCCAATAAGCCATAAGGCACCTGTGTAGGTGCCGTGTTGGTGGAAGAAATGTAAGCAGATACAAACCATGTACCAGACTGCAAAATTCACAGAGGTGCTGTAAAAAGCTAGGGAAAAGGGTGGATATGGTAACATAGGCATGCAAATGGCCAAAACTATGGCCAATGAGTCCTGAAAGCAATGAATCAATAAAATATTATAATTTTTTTAATACATATATTACATTTGCAAGGTGCTGCATGATGCACAAACATGCCATCATGGAAAAAAATAAAAATAAAAAGTGTAAAAAAGTGAAACGTGCACATTTACCAATATATTGCATTATAGTGCCTAGCATGCAGAGTATTACAATGGCAGGTGTCAGTAGCTGCTATGGAGGGAGGTCCTGGAGTAGTGAAGTATCTAGGGTATACTCAATTAGCTGTATGTAAATGAGCTGGGGTTACTGAATAGCAAAAAGGGCTACAGTGTCTGCAGATACAACCCGTGGTTTGGCTATAACCATGTAGGTAGTGGTAGAACAGGTAGTTGACATCAAAAGGGGGTGTGTCGCACTATGTTAAAGCAGACTGGAGCTTGTGCCTGTTTGTGCTCAGCTAAGCACAGCTAAGCAGGGGGGGAGGTGTGTCTGATGCTGGTGAGCATGTTTTAGCTAGTTTAAGAAAAGATGAGCATGGACATGGTTGTGGGAGTGTCAGAACTGCTGAGCACTGTTTACACTAGTGCCAAGGGTGTGCCCACCATGCCCCAGTGTTTAGCAGTGAAAGAATTAGAAAAGAAAAGAAAAATAGCCTGGGAAAGCCAATCAGGTATAAATGACTGATAAGCCCTGTTCAACAGACACTGGCCCATTCAAACCCCAAATTATATACCTGTCAGGTTGAATGCAGCATAATGAGCCAATCACACAGGCTGGAACTGCAGCAAACCACTATAAAGTATGCATACACCCTACAATCTGATTTCCCCACATACTCTGCACCATTGGAGTACACACTTGGGAATTTTAACTGACAAAATGCTAGGGGCTGCTGCTGCTCTGCTACATCTGTATGTGCTTGAGGCTGAGGTCAGTGAAGATGATGATGCTGACAATAGGCCCAGACTGAGAAGGAGAAGAGTGTTCAGGCCCAAGGTGACCTTCCAGGGGCTACATGAGCTGAAGATTGTAGAGTGTTAGAGGGTGGACAAAGACATACTACAAGAACTCACCAAGTTCTGCCTCACTCAACTCAGACCTAGAGCCAACAGAGGCGAGCCCATCCCAGTGAAAACAAAGGTATCTTGGCTACAGGTACTTTTCAAAGACCAACTGGGGATATAATGGGAATCTCACAGGCATCTGCGTCCAGGGTACTCCACCAGTTCCTGGATGCCATGCAAGCACATGCCAGTGAGCACATTTATTTACCCCGCACTCCTGAGGAGAGGGTCAGCAATATTCATCTCTTCCACCATGTAGCACACTACCCTGAGGTACTGGATGCCATAGACTCCACTCATGTGAGCATCAAAGCACCACTCGGTGAAGAGGGTAGGGTCTACTTCAACTGCAAGGGGTATCACTCCATCACCTGTCATGTCATGTGCAATGCCCAGGGCATTATCATAATGTTTGTGGTATCAGCCCTGGTAACTATCATGACTCCCACATCTGGCATGCCTCATAGCTAATCCAGATGTTTGCCAGGGGGGACATCTCATACGGCCATCTACTGGGGGATGCTGGCTACTCACTGGAACCGTGGATGATGACACCCATCAGAAATGCACAGACACCTATTGAAGAATGCCATAATGAGGGACACGGACAAACTAGGAACATCATAGAGCATGTGTTTGGACTGTTCAAGTCACATTTCTGCTGCCTTGATATATCTGGTGGAGGCCTGCAGTATTCTCCAATCACATGTGCACAGTATGTGCCATGCTACAAAATATGATCCTGTGAAAACAGCTGCAGCAGGAACATGACAGGGAGGGGATATACAGACCCCACCAGTGCCAAGGTCCCCAAAGCCACGGGGGACTCAGAGGAGGAACCCCTTGAGCCTATCCCTGTAGGCAGACATAGGCATGCCCAGCATGCTTGGACTTGGCAAAGAGGCAACGCATAGCAAATGCACTGACAACCTAGGATCCCAGGGACTGACACCTCACTCCAACTCACATACATAGTAAAAAGGATGCCAGCCACACCACACAACTTGTACTTTACCATGTATTAGCTGTGTAAGGCATGCATTAGACAGAGACAGTCCTGAAGCACTATCTCAACCTCTGATGGCACAAGGTAAGTCACTCTTCTTTAAAACAAATGAATGGTGTAGTAGACTGTGTTACATATGTATGGACCTGCCACATGTATGCAATGGAATAGAGTGGGTTACTGGGATTGCTGCAGACAACTGACAGTTGTGTGGGACAACAGGAACTCTCCATCCAATTCTGGCTGAATCATAATATGCAGTAGGCCCCAAGCCAGCAAAACCCAATGCACTATGTGAATGAATGACATACAACAGGGTCACAGGACAGATGCTTGACTGTCAATGCTAGAGTCCCCTACCACCAACAGGGTTTAACAGAATGTCCACATTTACAGCTCATATATCTGTTCTGTTTGTCATAGTATTTGCAGTTTTCTGGCAAACTATTGGCAAATCACTAAAGGTTGCTGTGAGAACCTAATACACAAATAAGAGACAAGAAGTCCACCATCAGGACATAAGTTCTTTTATTACGAACGTTCTGGTAACTTGGCTTCTCGCCTTCTGCTGGAACATTTTCAACTACATAATATGTCCCTTTATATACCATTTAGGATCAGCAATAAATCAATTAAATTCTTCTAATTATATCAATTACATCATTATGTGATTAACTACATTCACCATACTCGTATCTTCTTAACAAACTGTAACCACAAAAATAAGATGTCATATTGGCAGTCCAAGAGATGTCCTGTCCTTTCACTTTCCATGGGTATGGTTTGTCCTGCCATCTGTCACGATACTACATGACATGTCCCACATTGAACATTTGTTAAAGTGGCAACCCTAATCTGTGTTGCCTATGTGTGTGCAATATGTATAGATGTCGAGCACCTGTGAGTAGCTGCTGCCCCTAAATACCCACATGTATCTAGGCATGAATGCTAACTGCCACCACCCACATTTGTAGGTACTGACTACGGCTGTGGCAACTGTAAGTTGTGTTCTGTCTGTCATTGACCCACCAAATGATGTTAACACACTGCAACAGGGTCTTATATCTGGTACAGACTGGTGCCAAGGTCCTTGCCTCATGCTAAATGCAGAAAACAGTACTATCATACCATACAGTAAGGATACGGCCCGAGTGTTTACCACATCATTGCCAACCCCATAAACATGCAACCTGTGTTGAGACACCTGGGTACTCAGTTTGATAACAATGTTGCATTCAAACATCATTTAGTGGCACTGGCAGAAAGGCCTTGGATGTGGCTCAACTCATATGTAAAGGGAGTGTATCCAAAAAAAGGTGGACATTACCTCTGTATAGTCCTCAGTCAGTAGAACAATAATTTAGTACAATGGCCCATCTGATAAGTACCTATCTAGACATCTGCACCAACTGGAAAGGCCATCGTAATACCCACAAAGGTAATCCATGGCCTCCAACATCTGCCCTATGCAGACACACTCTAATCAGTAGTGCCCCACTCAGTATTGGACAGGTTGACCAGAGGTGGTCTATGACACGCCTACAAGGCAATGTTGGACTCTGCTCTTCAACAGCTGCCCCATATATGTCAGTCTAATTCCTCACGCATTACCTGCACAATAGGCCTGAATCTGATATGCCACATCAACAAAACCTGCCAGAAACACAGGTTTGTCTACAGAGGCTGCTCTGTCTCAGGAATGCACATCCAATACATGTCAGACTACGATGCAGACCCTCATCAAGTGTAACTGCGATGATTGGATGGGATACCACAAATCTGTCCCAGGGGTCCCACCTGTGTCCTGCAATGACAGGGGCAACAGATGCTGAATGATGATTCTGATGGGGATAAAGTAATGGCTAGGCTTGTAAGGGCCTCATGGCCAATAGCCTAGTAACCTCCTATGATCCTAGGCATACCAGTTATGGCCCTGTTTTCTGTGTTGTTATGTGTTCACTCCCATCACTACCATCTACTGTGTTGCGTCCACTATGGGCGACATAACAGTACCATATCATACATCCACCATCCAACAAATAGGTGAGTGGTACCATAGGTGTATGGGGACAGTCCGGCAACATCTGTGCTACACAATTACAGACAGCACTGCAAACGTGTTGTAGGTTATCCTCCTTGTGGGTTTTTATACATCCTCAATGCACAGATGGTTGCAGAATGTGTACATGTGCCTGATATATGTGGACCCTCTATGTGGATGTCTGGAAGACTGTTGGACAATATGCAATGGTTGTTTGCAGACTGTGGGGAATCTGCATATTATAGGCCAGATACCTCAGGAAGCAGTTATGATACTTTAATAGCTGGTACTGTATTCATTCCCTCACATTGCATGCTCAGTATGTACACTCAGTTGCTGAGGTGGAGCCTGTGCCCCCCCCCCACTACTGATGTCCTGCTGTAGGGGGTCAACAGGTATGCTACCCATAGCTCTCAGGTGATGATATACAGGTGTTAAGTACACAGTGACCTAGCCAGAGTATGTCAGGAACAGTCAGGGACACCTGGACAATGTTTGAACTATGCCTGTGTGACATTCACAGAGTGAGAGGAGCAGACTGACAGTACATCATGTGATATGGCAGCTGTATCCACCACTACCGACTGTCACTGTTGTTTAATACACAATCCAGTTGTATTTGTACATCAACTGATCATTGCTGGGTTGACTCAGCGGCCAGAGCTGTGATCTATGTCACATCAGACAGAGCCAAAAGGGAAGCCTGTAGCTGGACTAACAGCGACATGTAATTCCAAGATATTTACCACAGACCTCCATTGTTTTAATCCTTATTTCCCATGCCTGCATCACCCAACTGTGTCCAATTACATGGGGAATACTATTCCATACCAGGTGTAGTGCTGTACTCCTTTATGTGCAGAAATCCTATGACAGAATGCTAGGACAACGCAGTCTTTCATCATACAGAAATTCACAGACCTATGTACCATAGGCAGCAGCTTGCCTTTTGTAGGTAATGCTCATGAATAGTTGATTGCCTGTGCACCAATCTGTGGCTCAGACTTGCTAATTGCATTCAGAACAGCTGGATTGCATTTTCATTAGCCAAAGCCATGGCAGCACAGTGCTGTATTTGAAGCCTTCATGTACACCTTGAACTTTTCCTGGCCTGTGGGAAGGACATTATGGAGGTGTGGGGACTACAGCATCACAGAGGGTAGTTTGAAATACCATCTACTGTTTGGATTTATATGGTATGTTCACAGTTTTGCATGCCATGTTTGGCCATTGTGAACAGACTTTCTGATTATGTGGCACTTTACTGTTTAACAATGTGAGTTGAGGTCATTAAGGAGACAAACAGATGTGAGTGTCATACATAATTTGCATCAGAATATGCATGCTGCTGCAGTAGCTGCTGGTCTATCAGCTGTGTATGTTCTTAGGGGAAGACTTTGACACATGCCTGTCACTTGACCATTCCCCCCACCCCTTTATGTATGGGTGTTGTGGGGATTCCCTGCTCTAGGTGTTTGGGAGGTATGGTAGGTCTGTAGGAGGTTGCTGAACATATTGATGCATATGTTGCAGGCCACAGCTGCTGCATTCTGCCCAGGAGCCAAGCTGGGAACTGTGAACACATTGTGGGACAGCAAGCTGTATATGTGAGTGAGGGAGCAGTGTTAGCTCTGTAGTTACAGCATAGCCAGAGTGAGGATACCCATTACAGTCCAGATGAGACGTGCACCTTTGGTACATATGTTAACTAATACTGCCATCCAGACAGTGGTGGGCAACATTTAGGACACCTATACATATTTGTGAAGTGTGTCCCAACCTACAGGCCTTTGAGGTGCTAATATGGGTGGCAGTGACTTCAGTAGCAGAAAAAAGTTCTGCTTAAAATTGCACAGCTCAGTCATTTAATTGTTCCAACAACCATGTACTTGACATGCAACACACTGGAATGGAAGCCAGGACTGTGGATGGAAAAATGTTAAGCATGCTAGGAATGTAACAGATTGGGCATGGAGTCAATACTATAGCAGGTGTATTTGCAAGACATATGTGCATGCATGCAGTCTGTTACACAGAAGTGGCATGAACATGTGTGCTCAGATGTGTATGACATGTGACACTGAATTGTCTGTTATGATTTCATAATTTAAATGTGTACTGACTTGGCAGTGTGTCGGCACACAGCATAGATTGTGTGATAAGTGTGCCAAATGTAGGTGGCACAACTGTGGACATTCCGCAAAAGTCTGCAGTTGTCATCTCTACATGATATCGTAGGCCTCACATATATCCATCAACATTTATTCGTCTGTGTACTGGTTTAGTGTTTGTATCACAGTCCCAAGTACATTGTCATTTTCCCCATTATATGTGCAAGCAGTGTGTCACTGGCAATAAGGATATATTTATGGAAACACTTGCTAGTCCTCAGAGCTGAGTGACCTAGTGGGCCAATGCACTATGTTATAAGTGGCAGGGTCCTGGCCTTGAGACTTGCCAGGGTGACCATTTTGGTGATGTGTCAGAAAGACAGAAGGTGATTAAAGCAATTTCAATCATCTTTAAGTGGGTTTGCATGATGCGCTGAAATGCCAAGCAGAGCTTATCCCTGCTTAAACTCGTGCTATTTCCAAAAAAGGAAAAGAAAAAATGAGTGATATGAAAGTAGTGAAATGGGGGCAAGAAGGGGGTGGAACAATGTGAAAGGCAGGTAAGAATGAGTAGGACAGGTGTAGGAAAGGACCATAAGTCTCCATTTCTTCTACAGCAACAGCTATGCATGTCGTGGACAATTTGGAATTTGGAGCCCTACATCCCAGAGGAAGGGGTGTGGGCAACATAACTTTGTTCCTTAATTGCTGTGATTGACTGATAACAGTGTAGGTGTGGGAAAAATGGAGAGCTATGTATGGAGTGATTTTTTTTGCAGGACAGATGCCTTTTTTAAGGAGAGAGTGGGATGTTGGGGAAGGGATATAGGAATGTGTGGGGAGGTGAGTTGGGTAGGAGAGGTAGCATTTGCAAACAGACAAGACAGACAAGACAGCAGACAGGGGCGGTGTATGACACATGAGAGGGATAAAGACCTTGGACAGAGAGGGAGTTGTAGAACTGAAGGACAAAGTGCCCCCAGATGGCAGCAGTGAGATTGAGCTCCCCACCCATGGGCAGTCACCACTGCTCCTTCATGGACCTGGAGGTGGCTGTGCTGGGGTCTGGATGCTGGGGCTTGTCTGCCCCTCCAGGTGTGCCAGTTTGCCCTTGATCTGGCACAGTCAATCATCCAAATCACTCTGGATAACCCAGCGCATCATCCCTGGAAACTGTTGCCGGGTGACCAGTCAGTCTCCGTGCCAGTGCCCAGGTGGGGAGTGGGCCCCATTCCCTGAGGCAGTTCCACCCATGAGTGGTGCTGCCCAGTGGAAGGGGCAGCTCCAGTTTGGGTCCCAAATGTGCTGAGACTTGATGCCATGGTGAGATAAGGTGGGATAGGTGGATCCGTTGGAACCAGCCTACCCAATCATGCTATGGTGTTGAGGATTGTCAGGGTGTATAGGTTAGTCATGAACAGAACATTTCAATGTTAGTTATAACAGCATGCATTGGTATTCCAATTAACCCAGAACAATAGAATTGCATAGCATACAGAACATAGGCATAAATGGAATTACAGTCAGTATTGTAACAGCATGCCAGTAACAGTTATGGCAAAAAGGCCAACAACATTGGTATTTCAACAAGGTATATTAGTATGCAACCATTGTAATATATAACCAATAATATGGAAAAATGATAACTCCAAGTGACCACCACAGCTTTTAGCATGACAACTTTGATGAAAAACAAATAAAGCTGGATAAGCACTTTCACACAATGGATGCTTCCTCAAATCCATAAAAACAGGCAAAAGCAGTTAACACTATATCCCAAACCATTATTCAAAACAGCCAATGCAAATCAAGCAATTAACTCATTGATGTGATCTTCTTTTCTTTAATACTGGTTTTAAAGGCATAGTGGCATTGATACCTGGTGGTTTATCTGACTGGCTATCCATTGCATTTCTACTAATTCTACTTTATTGTTTAAATCACCTCCCCTTATATCAGTCAGAATCAGCTGTATTACTGTGAAGTTAAAAGCATGCCCCTCATTTATAGATATATGCTTAGACAAAGCATTTAATAAATTCCCATTTCTGATGTCACATAAATGCTGTAAGATATGCTCTTCCAGCATCCTGGTCATCTTCTCTATATAAAAGGAGGCACACAATTTGCACTGTGCCAAATAAACTAAATTCCTAGACCTACAATCTGAATAAAAATTAAAAAAAAATAACTAGAATGTGTATGGGGATGTATAAAACTATTGCTCTTAGAAATGGTAGGACAAGCTTTACAGTTCCTACAGAAGAGAAGTAGATACCAAACAGGAGAGGACCCAGGTCTGAACCCTGTGGTACTCCACTTGTCACTGGTCTGAAGTCGGATTTGGAGTCTGCTACTTTCACAGTGTGGGTTCTGTCCGTGAGCCATTTGGCAAACCATCTTGTGACATAGGGATTTATACCTAGTTTAGTGAGCTTATCTATAATTCCAGAGTGGGGGATGGTGTTGAAAGCCTTGGTGAGATCTAGATAAGCTGTGTGCACCACCTTACCCTCATCTATGGCTTTGGTGACTGCTTCAAAGAAGTCAGTCAGGTTTAGGAGACATGATCTGACTTTTACAAACCCGAACTGGATAGGGTCCAGAGTTTGGAGATTACCAATGTCTTTGTTTATGAGTTCCATGACGATACGTTCCATGGCCTTGCAGACCAGGCTCATCAGGCTAATGGGGCAGTAGTTCCCGGGCTCCGTCATGGCTCGCCCTTTGTGGAGTGGGATAACCTTCGTGGTGCGCCATTCAGTGGGCACAAAGCCTGAGGTGAGGCTATGATTGAACATGGTACTGAGGTAGGGTGTCTAGAGTCGGGAAACCCTGAGTTAGCAGTTGAAGGCATATCAATAACAGGAGTCACATTATCCTTCTGTGGTGACCCCATGGCCATACAAAAATATGACCCTTTTTAAAATCGCTAAATTCTCTCTCAAGTTTCTTTATTACTGTGTAGTTAAAAGCATGCCCCTCATTTATAGAAATATGCTTAGCCAAAGCATTTAATAAATTCCCATTTCTGATGTCGTAAATGCTGTAAGATACAGTCTTATGTTTGAATGTTTGAAACAACTTTTGAAACTGGATGTTAATCCATTATTGAGGCTAAACTTAACAGGTGATGAATAGACTCTTGAGCACCTTCACTGGGACACTTTTAAATCTCTTTTAAAAGAATTTGAGAATGGTCGCTTTTCTGGAGGATTGTCTTCACTATATAGTTGTTTCGGGGGGCTTGCAAATTCTGTGCATGCCTACATATGGTGAGACTTTTCCATTACTTTTTAAACAATGGCAAGCACTCAATATGGATTACGTTTTAGTTACATAAAGCTGTTGATAGATTTTTTTAGCCCACAAGAAAATGAACTAGCCAATAGAATAGAAGCTCTGCAAAAAGAGCTTTATGAAAAATATAATGAAGCTTGTTATACCTCTGAAGTTAATAATGTATTATTGAATCTGTTGGCATATGATGATCATTTGGAAATGCAAAAGAGAAAGAAACTTGAGAGGGGCTTTAGTGATTTTAAAAAGGATCACATTTTTGTATGGTCACAGGGGTCACAACAGAAGGATAATGTGACTCCTGTTATTGATACAGCTTCAACTACTAATTCAGGGCAACAGACTGTTATATTAAATTCAGTTAATAAAAGAAATGCGTGAATGAGCTAGTGAGATCGGCAACCAATCAGCCTTTACAGGGAGGAGCTAGACCGAAGACCTCCACCAATCATATGTCCTTAGACAAGGTTTTTTCCGATTTGCCAGCCCCTCTCAGACTTCTCCAATCACAGAGAAAGGGGCGTCTCTATAGTCAAAGTCAGAAGAAGTAGAAGACATCATTAGAAGAGGAGGTAATGATAGATGAAACATGCTACAAGAAGCATCAGCTCTAGTTATGAATTTATCATTGCTGACTTTAACCACACCGCAACTAAATTTTTAAAATAAAGGACTGAGCTTTATACCAGCTCGTGCATCACAGGTCAGTGATGTTATAGTAGACATCAAGCTTTTTGCAAGGAATTTAGCTTTAAAACTTTTATATCCTAACAGTATTAATGTATCAGTTAACCTTTTGAGGCATCCGTGTTTATTTAATCCTCAGTTACCTCCGACAATTGATGTCTTTATGAAAACATGTGAAAAAGAGATACTTGACTTTTTTTAAGCTATGGGGACTGCCAATATGTTTTTTAATTTAGCCAGGGATGAGCAACTAGTGCTACAACTATGCAATGATCCTCACATTGCCATATGCCCAGCTGATAAGGGAGGGGCAGTTGTTTTATTAGATTCTGCTTATTATGTGAATAGTATGGTAGAAATGTTAAATGATACTGTGACATATGCTACCATTTCAAAGACTGAAATTGATCGCATTGTGAAACATGTGCATGATTTTTTATATGACTTATTGTTCACATCTTTTTTAACCAAGGAGTTTTATGATTTTATGTATGTGGATAAGCCTTTAATTCTCACTGTGCACGGTCTGCCAAAGGTATATAAATCTCTTTTGAACCCACCATTACATCCTACAATATCAGGACGTGGATGGGTAACTGAATTTTATTCTATTTTTATTGAAAGATCCATTAAGTAAAGCAGCAGCTGTTGTAAGGGATACTGAACATTTTTTATGTACTCTTGGTGACTATACTAGGCTTCATGGTCCATTTGATTCAGGTGTTTTATTGGCTACCCTTGATATTTGTACTTTGTTCACTATAATACTAATAAATTTGGGGTGGAATCAGTAAAACATTTTTAACTGAGAATACTGAATATACATCATCATGTATAGAGTTGATATGAGTGTTGCTTGATTTAGTTTTAGAAAACAATGTTTTTGTATTCAAGGATTTTTTTTTTATATGCAGAAACTTGGTGCAGGCATGGGGATCCCTTGCACTAACAGTTACACCAACCTTGTGTTGGCAGACTTGGAGAACAAGGTGGTCCTATCCAACCATGTATTAGTCCACATCTGCTTTATTATAGAAGGTATGTGGATCATATTTTTAGTTTATGGCAAGGCACTAATATAGAGTTCCAATACTTTGTAGATTTAGAACAGCATAGTACTTGTTTTAGATTTGCTTTAAATTATTCAAGCCAGCAGATATAATTTTTGGATGTGAATCTACCTATTATTAATGGCAACATACAAAATTATTTATTTAGGAAAGCCTGCAGAAAAAAATGCTCTTTTACATCAATCTAGCATGTATCCCAAACATATATTTAATAACATAACTAGAGGTCAGTTTTTAAGGATGTCCAGGCTGTGCACTGAAAATAAAGAATATATAGGACCCTCTGGTAATCTGAAGTCTGACCTCATGTAAAGAGGTTATAAACTGCAAGAAATGGAAAGAATTTCACATGAGGTTAAAGATTTGCGTAATACCAGTGGTAAACCTTTCTTTAATAGAATAGCTTATGACTATGAATTAAGGACGACACATAGATTTGGTGATAGTATTTCCTCTTCATTAAATATTATTCTCAGGATTCCTCTTATGTACAGTAGTAATATTCATAAAGTATGTGATATTATAAATAAGAATTGGTCTATTTTAAAATCTGATAACCAGATTAAAGCAATAGTAGGCGATAAACCTAGGTATACATTTAAGAATAATTTATCATTAAAAAGACAACTGTGTGATATTAACAGTATATCTCATGTGAATCTGACTAGGCATGGCACCTATCCCTGTAGGAACTGCAAAGCTTGTCCTACCATTTCTAAGAGCAATAGTTTTATACATCCCCATACACATTCTAGTTATTTTTTAATTTTTTTATGCAGATTGTAGGTTTAGGAATTTATTTTGTTTGGCACAGTGTAAATTGTGTGCCTCCTTTTATATAGGTAAGATGACCAGGATGCTGAAAGAGTGTATCTTACAGCATTTATGTGACATCAGAAATGGGATTTTATTAAATACTTTTGTCTAAGCATATATCTATAAATGAGGAGCATGCTTTTAATTTCACAGTAATACAGCTGATTCCAGCTTATATAAGGGGAGGTGATTTAAACAATAAAGTAGAATTAGCAGAAATGCAATGGATAGCCAGGCTACAGTCAGATAAACCACCAGGTATCAGTGTCACTATGCCTTTAAAACCAGTATTAAAGAAAAGAAGATCACATCAATGAGTTAATTGTTTGATTTTTATTGGCTGCTTTAAATAATGGTGTGGGATATAATGTTAACAGTTTTTGCCTGTTTTTATGGATCTGAGGAAACATGCATTGTGTGAAAGTGCTTATCCAGCTTTATTTATTTTTTATTAAAGTTTTCATGTAAATAGCTGTGGTGGTTGCTCTGAGTTATCATTTTTTCCATATTTTCATATTGTTCATCTGAGCACCTTTTGGCTGCTGTTTGTTTCATCTTTATTTGCATGACCAATAATATAACACAAGGCCCAACTTTGAGAATAACATATGTGAAAATGGAACCATACCCGTAGTATAAGAATAATAACTTGTGATGCAGATAAAGGGTGGGGAGAGAGAAAGACATTCCACTACCAACTGTATAGGCTATATTTTTCACAACTGTGCTGCTCAATACTCTACAGGTCTGCCCTTACTTTATGTCTACAAATGCCTTATAGCTTCTGTAGCATGTACATACCTCTCAAGCTATCCTGATGAGATGGTATTGGCCAAGCTGTAACACCTACAGGTACATAACTACAGGGGACTATTACATGTCTGGGGAACATATATATGACTACCAAGGTGTACTCTGCACTGATGTTGTGTGAGTGTGCTACTGGCATACTTCAACTGGATTTATATCTGTGTCCAAGGGTTTTGGCAGCAGTGATCACTGCTCATGACAGCATGACACTTGAGAGACATGTATTGTGCACAGTACAGAGAGTTTAAACTTATCCTGCCATCATTGGCAGGCATGGGGTTAGGCTATCATCAGACATTCACAGACGCACCAGGCATATAGCCATGCCAACAATAGACCATTTAATTTGCCTTATTAACTTGGAATGGTAGTGTACTTCATGACGTTTTATTTAAGGCAGTCTTATCACCTTGCTGAGCAATGTTGTTTATGCATACGTACATCTGGACACAGACATTAGTATACCCTTTATACAGATACTACAGACATTTATTTACCTGTAAGTCCTGTGGGAAGAATATCTGTTAACAATACATAACTGTTTCAATAAATAGTCAGTACAACTTGTCTGTTACTATAAAGTTATCTCAGTTGCTGTTCCTGGTTTCAAACCATGGTCTGCATGTGGCAAAATGAGCAACATATATATTGCTTATCACATTGAGCTACTGGGCCACTGCTGTATGCTGATTGAGTGAGATGTACCTAAAGCTCACCTGGTGACAAAAGTCTGATCTGGTATTGTAGGTAGAGTGTCACACAAGACTGCAGCACAGGTAACCAAAAACTAAGGGTAATGCTACTCAACGCCAGAAGTCTCAACCTCAAAATGCACGCACTGGAGGCACTCTTCAGTATGGAGAAAATCGATGTTTGTGCAGTGATGGAAACCTGGTTCAAGGCTCCAGAGAGCACACCAGCACTACCAGGTTACAATTCATATCATACCTTCCAGCTTCAGTTACTGGATTGCAGTACAAAGGGCAGAGGTGTATCCATATTCATCAAGGATACCCACATCTCCAGGTTAGTGGGGCAGCATGATGCCCCAGAGATCATCCATGCGCAACTATCAGCAGGCAAAACCACATTTCAAGTCGTAGCCTATTATAGATCACCCACCATGTCCCAAGATGCTCACTCAGCATTCCTTGAGGCATTGGAAAATATAAAGGTCCTACCCAACACCATAATTTTGGGTGATTTCAACTACCCTGGTATAGACTGGGTGAACTACCAAAGTTCTAACTCTTATGCCCAGCAGTTCATAGAATTTATAAATTCAAATGCCCTTGAACAACTGGTATGTTCTCCAACTAGAGGGGACAACATATTGGATTTAGTCATCACAAATATGGGCGCCCATTGTACCACACCCATTATCCCTCCTGCTCTGGTCAGATCAGACCACAAACTGATAACCCTGGACATCCTCACCCCTCCACCTCCCCCAGTCAAAGAAACCTTCGTAAAAAACCTTTCCAAAGCAAACTTCAAACTACTTGCATCAGAAGTGGAAAGATTCACTATTCCCTTGCAGAAGGATAATGATATCCAGGATGCAGAATCCTACACCAAGGCACTTTATATACATCTTCAGGATTGCATGGACCATGCTATCCCAAATAAAACCAAGTCTCCTTCCTCAAGCAAGAAGAAACCAGTTTGGTGGACCCCGGCCATAAGCAAACTATACAATAAAAGGTGGAGACTTATACAAAAAAAGGCCAAATCTCAAGTAGAAAAATCATCCCTGATCAGCATTAGTAAGAAATTGAGGGCCCTCATCAAGTCAACTAAAGCCAGTTTTTAAAAGAAAGTTGCCAAGGATGCCAAGGATAACCATAAGGCCTTTTATGGTTACATCAAAAACCTAAATGGCAATGCTCAGGTCCGTTCTGAGCTAGTACAAAATGGAACAAAATACATTGATCCCCACTGACATTGCCAACATCTTGACTGACAGGTTCAGTGCAAATCCCCCCCCCCCCCTCACCCCCTGCAGGGTCTATTACTATTCCAGGGGATTGTGTAACTCCAATTATTACTGATACATTGGTTAATAAGGCTCTATCTAAAGCTAAAAACACTGCCTCCATGGGAACAGATGGTATCCCGAGCTGTGTCATACGCGAGCTCCAAAATGAATTAACTCTGCATCTGAATACCCTGTTCAGTCTCAGCCTCTCAACAGGATATGTGCCCATAGAATGGCGCACAGCAAAGGTGGTTCCACTGCACAAGGGTGGGCCCACAACCAACCCTGGGAACTACCGACCAATAAGCCTGACCAGTCTGATCTGTAAGGCAATGGAGCAAATCATTATGGAACTCATAAATGGAGAGATTGGGAACCTACAAACACTTGACACCACACAGTTCGGCTTCGTCAAGGGCAGATCATGCCTCCTGAACCTGGTGGACTTCTTTGAGACAGTTACTCAGGCTATAGATAAGGGAAAGGAGGTACACACAGCTTACCCTGGCCTTGCTAAAGCATTTGACATCATTCCCCATTCGGGTATTATTGATAAACTCACCAACCTGGGCATAAACCCTTATGTCACAAGATGGATCACAAACTGGCTCTCAGACAGATCCCACAAAGTAACAGTAGTGGGATCTATGTCCGAATCCAGACCAGTAATGAGCAGTGTGCCTCAGGGCTCTGTCCTGGGGCCCCTCCTGTTTGGCATATACTTCTCAGAAGTATAGGCAAGCACTGAAGGGCTGTGGCTGACCAAGTTTGCAGATGACTGCAAACCGGGTGCTATAATAGAGTCTCCGGCCGACATGGATATCCTCCAGAAGGGCCTTAATGAGACTGATGCATGGTGTCAAAGCCATGGTCTCAAGCTAAATGCTAAAAAATGCATAGTAATCCCCTTTGGAAAAAACAGAGTACTTGCGAACTACCACATAGGAGGAAACCCCCTGAAATCTGAAGAAGTTATAAGGGATCTGGGGACCCAAGTAGATAGTCAGCTTTCCTTTGATAACCATGTTGCCATGGTGGTTAGAAAATCCTTCTATGTGACCCATCTGATCACAAAAGGGTTCGCATCAAGATCTAAGGATGTAGTGGTGCCCCTCTACTCTTCCCTCATCAGACCCATTATTGAGTACAATGCACCAATTGAAATGTACCTGGCCAGGCATCTCCAGCAGCTGTAGAGACCACAGAGGTACCTCACTAAGAGGATTACTGGCCTCAAACAGTTGCCTATGCAGCACGATTGAAAAAACTAAGGCTTTTCTCTGTTGCATACCGCCTTCTCAGAGGCAATCTCTGTCTAACATACAGAGCCATGTCCAATCCAGAACTGTTGAACATGCTCCATCTTAGCAAAACCAAATCTATTTGAGCTACACGTTCTAGGGATTTAAACCTTAGCACAGCAATGAATAGAACATGCTGGAGGGATAGATTCCCTTCGCAAAGACTTCCCTTGCTATGGAACAAGGTCTCAATCTACATAAGACAGAGCCCCTCACTATCACTCTTCAAGGGGAACCTTGACGAGTGGATGGGTAACAGAAAGGTCACACCAGGGATCATACCAACAGCTCTACTAGATAGGGGCCAAGGGTACTAGCTGCTAGATTAAGAGCCTAGGGAACTAACCAAAGGGGCAGTGAATACCGCACAATGTGGCTGGGCTAATATATGCCTTCGGGAAGATAGCCCAGTACCTACCTATGAACCTATGAACCTATGAACATACATGCATGACATTAATGCATGACAGAGATAGTAAGTGAACTGTGTATTAATACTTGGAATGCAGGTGTACACAATTAACCCCTAGTGGATGGGATTATGTGTGATCTGTACAGACCATATTGGGGTGCTGGGTTGCCTCCCTGACCCAAATACATTTGCAGATGTTAAATTTGCAGTCCACAGCTATTACAGTTTCATACTTGCCTGCATCAGTGTACCTATGTTCAGGAATGCATATAACTGAAATGCAAAGGTTAACACAAGAAAATTCTGGGAGAAACATACTATAACATCTTAGACAGTACTATTCTAGGTTCAGATCTTAGTGCAGTACAAATATCATATTGCATTATATCTTGTAGTATGGCTCCAATTCTACACTTTAGCATAACAGTTCTTTATTGGCCAACCTTTGGTCACTTCATGGTGTTACACCCATGTTTACTTCACACCACCTATAATATTTGATCTCTTGAACAACAGCCCAGAATGCACACAATTGGCAGAACACAGATTTATTGAGGGTGACATGACACAGTGATTGGTATACATCTGACAATCTTTATTGTTCTACAATTTAAGCAATGCAGACATTGAAAGACAGCTGTTATTCCACAATCTATGCAGTACTGCAGTTGTACTGTATTTCATGTAGAATAGGAATGCAGTTAATTTATTCCATTCACATTTTCAATGCCAGTGTGCTTTATTACCAGAACATGCATTATTAATACTGCATACACATGTTATTCCCAAACATTAGTAATGCTGTATTAACTTCCTTTCCTTAACATTAGCATGTTTCATGCTTTCATCTATACTGAATTGTACCTGGCAATACTCACTTATATCAGTCTAGGTCTATGAACACATTCATTGCAATACACTCACAACAGAATATACCTACTGACAGTTGCTACTGTACTCTTTCTTAATTAGATTACTATATATTGCAAGGTATATCTGTAGTCACCACACTCTCAGCGGATCCTGGCCAGGTGCCTCGCATGGGCCTCCAGGTCATGAGCCCTCTCCTCTGCAGTTGTGGAGGAAAAACACACCATTATGCATACCTGTCTATCAGATATTCATACTGGAATTTGGTAAATCAACAGTTCCTATACTTACCAACTTCTGGGACATTGTGGTCCTGAGCATCATGGATCCATTGGGCCAAGAAACCCCCCTTCCTACACTTCAGGTCATCATAATGATGACACACCTGCTCACCAGTGCGGGGGATGCTAGTTGCAGTGGTGAGGTCACATGCCAGCCGGTCCCAGGCATCTGATTTGTAATTGGACCCTTGGTACTGGCCCTGCAGCAGCCAGTCTTCATGATCTTTCACTAGGAGCCCAACCATGACCCTGGACCCCAAAATGCCCCAGCCCTGCACGCGTAAGCGCACACCATCTCCAACTCCAGCCATAGCTCTTGCAGTGATCAAACTCCAACAGGTTCTGGCTGTATTCCCCCTTACTGCACTTAAATAAGGCTGTTTCCTTACCTTTGCTGCCATTGGCCATTTTTAAAAATGTTCAGCTTTGCATAGCTGCAATACTACTAGGTGACTTTAACATAGATTGGGCCAACTGCTCCAAAGATTATCCCTCAGAGCATATCAACCTTTACGGGTTCTCCCAAATAATCACAACCCCCACTAGGACAGACAAAACAACCAAACATCAATCCATTTTGGATTGGATTCTGGTATCTCACCCCACTTTTGTACATCAATCTGGCTGTTTACCTGACAGTCTAAGAAGTGATCATCAACCCACCTACCTAATTAGGAGCAAGACTCAACACCTACCCAACCTACCTCTACTAAAAATAATACATAATAAAAAAAGCTTCAGAGCCAATGACTTTAATAAAGCACTAAATTGCTGCAACTGGCTCCCTCTTAAACAACTACCTCTCAACGAAGCTGTACAGTACTTTAACTCTACCTTCCTACATATCCTAGACTATCATGCCCCTACTAGATCCATCAGGACAAAAACCCACCAAGCCCCATGGCTCACCAAAGAGACAAAAAAGATAATGAAAGAAAGGGACAAACTTTGGATAGCTTCCCACAAAGATTCAAACACTATCCTAAGGTCAAAGTATATAGAACTACGTAATACAGCCAAGAGACTAACTAAACTAGACAAGTCCAACTATTACAAAAACCTACAGGATAAATATAGCCATAACCCACATAAATTCTGGACTTCCATTAATAGACTACTTCACCCTGGAAAAGCATCCACTCCCACCCCTGTACTGCCAAACAACCAAGATGATATTCTACTCAATTTATTAAATTCTTTACAGAAACAGTTCAAAATCTAGCCAATACCCAGAAAAATAATGATACCCCTATACAATCTTCTACCGCATATAACAGTCATACAAAAAATAACATCTCTACCTTTTCCCTACAACCAGTGTCCACTAAAATGGTTGCAAACCTCCTTAGGAAGATAAAACCAACTACACTAGCTGCTGATAAACTCCCTGCTGATTTCCTTCAGATAGCAGCAGACACCATATCCTACCCAGTGTCAATTCTTATTAATAGATCAATCTCAGAACACAAAGTTCCCACCCACTGGAAAATCTCCCATATTGTCCCTCTGCATAAAGGTGGCAACTCCTTAGAGCTAACCAACTATCGTCCAATTGCCATACTATCACCCTTATCAAAAATTCTAGAAAGAGTTGTCCACTTGCAACTAATGCAACATCTTCAACAAAATAAACTACTATCCAACTCCCAACATGGCTTCAGACCCTCCCACAGCACAACCACTGCCCTTCTATCCTATACCAATACAATCACTTTAGAAACCAAGGTCTTTTCGTATCTTCCATCTTCCTCGACTTATCAAAAGCCTTTGACATGGTTAACCACAATCTGCTCCTCAATACTCTATCTAGTCTCAATATTTGCCCCTCCACCATACTCTGGTTCAGCAGCTATTTATCAGAACACCAACAAGCAGTTCTCTGGCAAGAAAAGTTGTCCCCCCTCTTACCAGTTTCCATAGGAGTCCCTCAGGGATCAATCCTTGGCCCACTGCTGTCCTCCCTCTTCACTAACGGCAGTTTTTCTTCACTACCCACAGCTACAGTAGTTCAATATGCTGATGACACCACCATAACCTGTGCTGCCCCCAGCATTAAGGAACTACACACCATCACCCAATACAACTTTACCCTAGCAGAAACCTGGTTTACTAAAATACAACTTCTTCTCAACCCAAAAAAAAAACAAACTAATACTATTCACCCCTGGCAGATCATCCAACTCAGACTATAACCTCACTAGAAACTCCAAAAACAATATTCAAATCACACCAACCAACCACACCAAACTACTAGGAGTTGACATTGATAACCACCTAAAGTATGATATCCATATAGCACAAACCATCAAAAAGGTCAACCGAAAACTGGGTCTGCTCTATAGAAATAAAAAGTTCATGACTAATCAGACCAAAGCCACTATTGCAAGAAGCCACCTCCTCTCTATCCTTCTCTATGCTTCCCCTATCTTAACTAACCTTCACCGGACCGAACTTCACAAAATGGAATTATGCTACAACAAAATTGCCAAATTTGCAACAGACTGCTCAAATAGATCCCATCACTGTCTTTCCCTAATTCAACTCAAGTGGCTGGAACTTCCTCAGCTACTTAGACTCAATCAATCCATAGGTGCACATAAACTCTACTACTACCCTGAAAACACTCCTGCCCTCCATCAACTAATTAAGCCCTACACCACCACTAGAGCCCTGAGATCTAGCAA
The DNA here is from genome assembly GCF_019279795.1 of Protopterus annectens. Taxonomy (NCBI): domain Eukaryota; kingdom Metazoa; phylum Chordata; order Ceratodontiformes; family Protopteridae; genus Protopterus; species Protopterus annectens. Next base: position 1,539,840,382 of record NC_056745.1, on the reverse strand, counting down.
CCAAAATCTCATTCAAGTAATTAGACATAAAAATGAAGCAGGTAAATCTCTCTTTGCCTGCACAACAGCACAAACCTGGAACTCACTCCCAAACAATATAACCAGCACTACTTCTTGCACCCATTTCAAACACCTCTTGAAATCCTACTATTCTAATATCTGGATCTGCTCTTGCTATACCCCAGGGTAGCAACATCTATGCTCAGTTGCAAGGACTATGCTACACTACAATATTTTCCTTTACTGAGCTCTACTGCTATCCCACAGATTCATCCTAACATTTCATCAATCTAACAGCAGTAAACATTCCAACACTTGTACTGTTCTGTACTATATCCCTTACCTGAAAAACACTCTAATCCGTTTCTAGACTAACACAATACCTAACAGAGCTTATCTTACTCTCATCCTACCTATACCTTTACCCTATTTTATGCCACTATGGGCATTTATTTACTTCTCGGTTATACTAAAGCATAAATGTATTACAACTTTATATTTACTAATATTTCGACAAAAAAAAAAAAATTATATATATTTGTATTATTTGTACTAATTGTATATTCTACTAGAGTACTGACTGTATATTCTACTAGAGTTATCACATGCCATGTAAATGGTCCTCTGTACTACTTATAAATGTTAAGAATTGCTTTGTACTGTTTTAATCTAATATTGTATTGTATCATGGAGCTTTTCTCCCCGGGCCTCCGCTGAAAATGGACCTGTGTCCAGTCGGACTTTCCCGGTTAACAAAAATAAAATAAAATAAAATAAAAATAGCACTGAGCAAACCCGCTGAGCTTAGCTGAGCAGTGCTTAGACAGGGAATGCTTAGCAATGGTTAGCAGTGCACAAACCGGCTTAGCTTATCTGAGGAATGCTTAAATTGGGATTGCTTAGCAGTGCCCAAACCAGCTAAGTGGAGGTACACTTTGCTAAGTACTACTAAAACAGGTCCTGTTTAAGCATGGTTGGCTTGGCAATGTTTAGCAGAGCTTAGCTAAGGACAAACCAGAGTTTTGCAAAAATAAAAAAAAATATTGAAAGTAATTGTTCACTAATGATACTTTATTATTATGTGTATCTATTTTACTTAATATCTCCTAAACATATGCATTTCACTACATTATCTTGGAGTGTAACTTTAATGTAATGGACAGTTGTGCGTAAATGGGGCTTTTATCCTCGGGTCTCTAATGAAAATGGGCTTCTCATCCAGCTGAGCTAACCCAGTCACAAATGTCAATGTAATCTATATCACACTTTAAATTAGTTTACATATAAAGCATGTCATGCTTGAGAGATAGAACCTATTATAGAAGAAAATTCCAATAACTCAATTTTAGTGGAACTGACCAGGATTACAAGGACTATAGCATTCTAAGCAGTGCTAATATGATGATGTTGTCCGTATGGTATGGAATACTGCTGTAGTCTGGCCAATCACTGGCAGACCACAAAAGGCACAGTTATGAAGTAATGAGAGACTGCTTATATCCCCACACAAGGCAGCATAAGGGGAATGTCCCAGGTATATCTGTGAATCACCTGCAAGTAGCTCCAATATCACACATGCACTCAGCTCACCCCACCATCAGCCACAGGTTTATCACAGGTCATATCCTTGCTGTTGGAATGAGTACTGTATGACCCCACATGACCCCACTTCTGTATGGGAATGCCCACAGAATGCAGCATGCTGAAGAGGTGTCCTATGCAGGTGTGTCCCTAGCTGTAAGCAGCACCCTGCCTGCATCCAGACCAATGGATCAATATGGACAGGAACTATTGCCATTAACACCTCACACACTTACCCTGTGACCCCAGGGGAATCTATTGGCTCCCAGCCTGGGAATGTAGGAGTGGCAGAATGCACTGGCTTGCTACAGATGGCCTGCATCACTACCAAATGGCTTACAGTCCTCTGACAAAGGTCTGTGCCTCACCTGTAGTGCCAATGTATGGTATCTCATGGTGTCCCAACTTACAACCTAACACAATCAACAGAACACAAATGCAAGGCCATGTTGACAAATCCCAGTAGCGTGCCCCACATATCCTATGCATGAACTCTGGACCAATCCATAAATATCACTGGGATGAAGGGCCATCTATAGGGATACTTCTCAGATACTGCTCGCATAATGTTAGGAAGGGGATAGAATAACGGAGTGAGGGTGTAGAAGCATGAATGTCATGGAGTGTGTGAAGTCTGAAACTGTGATGTGTGCCCATACTACCCTTGCCTGCAAACCCAGTAATGGGTGGCTACAAACCTGCTTGTAAACCACTGACCAGATATATGAGCCCTGCCTCTGGGTAACCTGGATGAATCTGTACAGCTGAGAGACATGGCCACAGCAGGGTATGGCCATTTTGTTAAGTCGATATATGTACAAGAAGGGGATCCTCAGCCAACGTAGTACCAAGGTGCTGGACCATTTACACAGACCCATCAGCAAGTGTATGATGCTATGCCAGGTCTCAACGATATGATCTCCCTTGTGCCAGTATTGAAATTGAGATCTGCAAAGTTGTAACCAGATATCAACCAAATAACTCTCACCAAGTCCTTCCTTTTTAGATATTACATACATTTTTATATTAAATTTTGAAGTTTTTAACCACTTTTTATAAATCTTTTTAAAAAAACTTTTAAAAAAACTTTTATATAAAATTTATTTGATGTTGTAAATACAACTTCACATTTACATATATAAGGTCATGGTTATAGAACTTATGTCATCACCTTCCTGTTAATAATACACTTGTTTTACTGTGACACTATTCAACTTTTACTATCAGTTAGAATGGAGTTCTGTACCTAGGCTATGTAGAGCTCTTACACTGGTGATTTTACAATTGTTGCCACTAGATGGTGCTAGCAGTACAACATTCACCCAGGAACCACAGTTTTATTCATATATTTATTATTTTAAATGTTTGTAAAGTTTACACACAAGTGTTGCCTTCATTATACTATATTATATATTACATACTCCATTATGATTTTAGTATACCTTACAGCAGTATGATACCAGTCATTTCATTAACCTAGCAATAACATCAGTTTTTTATTTTTACAACACTTCAGTTTAAAATGAAGACAATTGTTTTGCAAGGCAAGTTTCAATTAGATAATTATTCAATTGAAATGGGTGTGTATAAATATGTTGGGAGTTTCTGTATGTTTGTTTGCACTTTTCTGAAGAAGTTTTTGATGAAAACGTTCACTGTATCTTGTCAGCGTTAATGTGATTGTGCTATTTGGAACGAATAAAGAGTGTTGGATCTTATTGGGGCTATCCTCGCAGGCGTGTGGTGTTTTTCGTTTACTTAGGTGGGGTGCCAGTTTGTTCTGTAGTTCATATAGAATGCAGCCTGGGATGTCAAATCCCATGAATCCTGTGTTCTTGGCTTTGGAGAGTGTGTTTTTTACCTGTGCAGTGGTGATTACAGGAACTTTACATTCTTCTGGTATAGAGATGGGCCCTTTAGGGGATGGGGGGGGGGTAAAGTTAGCACTGAACCTATCTGCCAGGATGTTGGCAATATAAGTTGGTTCTGTATGTTTAGTACCATTGTGCTGTAACTCAGAGCAGATCTGAGTGTTGCCATTGAGATTCTTAACATAGCTATAGAATGCTTTGTGGGTGTCTTTAGAGTCAGTGGCGATTTTGTTTTCGTAACTAGCTTTGGAGGATTTTATGAGGGATCTCAGCTTCTTACTGAGACTGACCAGGGAGTTCCTCCAATCATGGGATTTTACTCTTTTTTGCAACAGTTTCTTTCTTCTGTTGTAGAATTTGTTTATGGCAGGGGACCACCAGATTGGCTTCCTTTTTTGGAGGATAGCATCTTGGTTCTGTTAGGGATTGCATGATCCATGCAATTGTGTAAGTGCTTATAAAGTGCATTTGTGTAGGACTCAGCAATCATACTTCTATTGTCCGTCAGCATGGGTGTTGTGAAGTTTGCCACTTCTGTCTTAAGTAGCGTGAAGTTGGCTTTGGAGAAATCTTTTATGGTGGTTTCCCTAATGGGGGGTGGGGAATGGATGTGGATGTCTAGGGTGATTAGCTTGTGGTCGGATCTGACCAACGAGGAATTAACCTCTGGTGTGGAGCACCGGTTGCCCATATTGGTAATAACCAGGTCTAGGATATTGCTGCTCCTGATGGGGGTGTGGATAAGTTGATCCAAGGCATTGGAATTTATTAATTCCAGAAAACGTTGAGCACAAGAGTTGGTACATGAGTAGTTTTCTCAGTTAATGGTGGGGTAGTTGAAATCGCCCATTATTAGGGTGTTGGGTTGCACCCTAATATTTTCCAGTGTATCAAGAAATGAGGAGTGGGAATCCTGGGGCATGGTGGGGGATCTGTAGCAAGCTACAATTTGGATTGCGGTCTTACCCAGAGTTAGTTGCATTTGGATAATCTTAGATGCATTATGCTGAGCAACTAGCCTGGAGGTGTGGATATCCTTAATGAATATGGACACGCCTCCACCTTTAGTGTTTTGGTCCAGGTTAGGTGGCCGAAAAGTGTGGTATGAATTATAGCCTGGTAATGCAGTGGTACTCTCTGGGGCCTTGAGCTGGGTCTCTGTCACTGCACAGAAGATGCTCTCCATTTTAAGGAGTGCCTTGAGTGACTGCATTTTGAGGTTTGGAATTCTAGCATTGAGTAGCAATACCCTCATATTCTGCTTGCTTGTACCTGTTACAGTGGTGAATTTGTCATTTGAACCTTGCCTAAAAAAGGCACTATAGGGGTGGTTAGAGCCTTAGCCAGTATCCGGAATCCCAGGGGCGAAAGGTACAGGCCATCTCTGCAAATCATCGTGGTTTGTCAATCATGTCATCCCAGGAAGACAGATACTGGATTCCCTTAGAATGACACCAGAAACTTAGATAATTGTTGAAGTCAATCATTTTGTCCTTGTACTGTGGTATCATTCTGGGTGATGGCAGAAAAAATGCAAAAAACTCCCTCACCAGCCTCAGTAAGAAGCTGAGATCCCTCCTAAAATCCTCTAAAGCTAGTTATGAAAATAAAATTGCCAAAGATTCCAAGGACAACCACAAGGCATTCTATAGTTCTGTCAAGAATCTAAATGGCAATGCTCAGATCTGCTCTGAGCTACAACAGAATGGCATTAAATATACTGATCCTAAGGATATTGCCAATATCCCGGCAGATTGATTTAGTGCCAACTTCACCCCCCTCTCACCCCCTAAAGGGCCCATCTCAATACCAAAAGATTGCCAAATTCCGATAATCACGGCCACACAGGTAGAAACTGCACTCTCCAAAGTTAAGAATACAGCATCCATGGGACCAGATGACATCACAGGCTGTGTACTACATGAACTACAAAATGAACTGGCACCTCACCTAAGTCTCATGTTTAATCACAGCCTCACCTCAGGCTTCATGCCCAATGAGTGGTGCACAGCTACAGTTATCCCGCTCCACAAGGGAGGATCCACCCTGGATCCCAGGAACTACCGTCCCATCAGTCTGACAAGCCTGATTTGCAAGGGCATGGAATGCATTATCATGGAACTTATAAACAAAGACATTGGCAACCTTCAAACACTGGACCCCACCCAGTTTGGGTTTGTGAAGGGCCGATCTTGTCTCCTGAATCTAATTGACTTCTTCAAATCAGTCTTCAGAGCTGTGGACGAGGGTAAGGTGGTCCACACAGCCTATCTGGACCTCAGCAAGGCCTTTGACACCATCCCCCACTCTGAAATCACAGATAAACTTACTAAGCTGGGCATAAATCCCTACGTCACTCGATGGGTTGCCAACTGGCTTACGGACAGAACCCAGACTGTAAAAGTAGCTGACTCCAAATCCAGCTCCAGACAAGTGACAAGTGGAGTACCTCAGGGTTCAGTCCTGGGACCACTCTTGTTTGGCATTTACTTCTCTGAAGTACAGGCCAACACTAAGGGACTCTGGCTAACAAAGTTCGCAGATGACTGCAAACTGGGAGCCATTATTGAATCCCCAAATAATGTGGATATTCTACAAAAGGGCCTTACAGAAACAGATGCCTGGTGCCAGAGCCATGGGCTCAAGCTTAATGCCAAGAAATGTATAGTTATCCCCTTTGGAAAAAAACATGTACCCATAAATTACCACATAGGTGGCAGGACACTAAACATTGAAAGTGTGATGAGAGACTTAGGGACACAGGTGGACAGTGGCCTCACTTTCGATAAACACATCGCCACAACAGTCAGGAAATCCTTCTATGTGGCACACCTCATCACTAAGGGCTTTTCATCTAGAAAAAAGGAGGTCATTGTCCCACTGTATTAATCCCTCATTAGACCCATTATAGAGTATAATGTCCTGTTTGGTATGTACCTCACAAGACATCTGCAACAGCTTGAAAGGCCACAGAAATACCTCTCTAAAAGAATCACAGGCCTAAAGCAGATGCCATATGCTGACCGTCTAAAAAAACTCCAGCTATACTCTGTGGCATATCGTCTACTCAGAGGCAATCTCTGCTTAACATACAAGGCCATGTCAAACCCTGAGCTGTTGGACTTGCTCCACTTAAAGAAATCCCAATCCCTCAGAGCCACATGCTCCAGGGATCTAAACCTTGTCATCACAATGAACAAAACATGCTGGAGGGATAGGTTCCTGACCCAGAGACTCCCCATACTCTGGAATAGACTGTCCATACATGTCAAGCAGAGTGCCTCCTTGGCCCTCTTCAAAAGGAACCTTGATGATTGGATGGGAGATAGGAAATTCACCCCGGGGATCATGTCAGTCACCCTGCTAGACAGGGGTCCAGAGAAGTAAATATTGTGGGAAAAAATATCCATGGAATTGTTATGGCTAGGCTTGCATAGGCCCTAGGGCTGATAGCCTAGTACCAACCTATGAACCTATGAACCTATGAACCTAAGTACTAGAAATTGTTTTCCTCTAGACAAGTGAGGAAAGTTGAGTGCTGTCGTAATTTGTAGCTTATTTAGTGTTTACAACGAGTTCTGAACAAGTGCTGAGCTCAAAGAAACAGACTTGAGTGCTGAAACTAAAAAACTGGCTAGTTCTAAGAAACAAAATTTAGCTAGAAGGCTTCGCTCCAACACAGAAAGGCTTGCAAGCTCAAAAGCCCACATATAGTCCTGGACACAGCAAAACTGTATCCAGACTAGACTACCCACAGGAAAGGCAGGAAACAAGCTTAATTTTTTTTTTTAGTGGAAAAAGAGAAAGGAGGAGCAGAAACTAAGTGGATTGGCCTTCTCAAATGTTCTCCCTGTATTAGGTAGAATGAGGTAATAACAATAGACTGGGAGGAGTGTCCCGGATCAAATTTACAGTAGGGGTGGGCAACTGCAAAGCCACCAACCATAAGAACAGCATACAAATAGGGAGGGAGGATGAAAAACAAGCTGCAGAAATGTTTCTCACAACAGAAAAGCAGCAGTGAGCCTTTAAATGAAAGTTTTAAACAGATAAAGGAGCCTTTAGAGAAAGCTTTTAACTGCAAACAAATTATCAGAATCAAACAACCCAAATAGATGCTTAATAAAAGTGGACAATTTCCAGTTAATACCTCACACAAAGTGAAACTAGCTAGAAAAGTATGCAGTAGACAAAGTGCTATAAATAACTCGAAAAAATAAGCAAAAAAACAGGATACTTAATGTTATATATTATAGATCCGAGTTTGCTCAGTGTCCTTCTTTCGATTAGCACAGTGTAAAATGGCAGAAACACTCACAAACTTAACTTCTTAGGTAACAAAAAGTTGAAACCTGAGACCACTTTAAAAAAAGCTCAAAAGAACCAGTGAGGTGCTTACTCTAAGCTTTAGTCCAGGTGACCCAGTCAGCCAATGACCTTAAACATTCCTCTCTCACTGAAATGCCTAATGGCTTTGGCTAAACCAAGATGTCCTTCAACATGTGCTCAGACACACAGCCTCCACAAACACTAGGTGCAAACACAAGCCTGAAAATGGACAATTCTACAAATATCCACACTTCTTAGGTAGAAACAAACTGTAGAAATGTTTCTCACAGCAGAAAAGCAGCAGTTAGTCTATAAATGAAAGTTTTAAACTGATAAAGGAGCCTCTAGAGAAAGCTTTTAACTGCAAACAAGTTATCAGAATCAAACAACCCAAACAGATGCTTAATAAAAGTGGACAATTTCCAGTTAATACCTCAACACAGTGAAACTAGCTAGGAAAATATGCAGTAGACAAAGTGCTATAAATAACTCGAAAAAATAAGCAAAAATAACAGGATACTTAATGTTATATATGATAGATCCGAGTTTGCTCAGTGTCCTTCCTTCAATTAGCTCAGTGTAAAATGGCAGAAACACTCACATCACATCAGTAAATAATCAGTCCGTCAGTTTAATGTAATTGAAAATAGTACTGGCATCGTATATGTCCTCTTCCCCAATGTAGTGCAATCCTGGAGTTGGTAAACATAGGTGTACTGGTGTGCGGGGCACAACCCCTCCCACTTTGGAGGGTGTGGGGTGGCGTAGAACCAGACATAGTGTGATTAACAACTACTTAACCACTTAACATAAACTGTACAGTATAACAGCACACTAAGCGGGAGGGGGGATATGCACAAGAATAACCCCAATGTGGGTGGCTGTGCCCACAACAACCACACCCAAATATATATACCAACTCAAGTATCGCTGTACAGCTGTCCAGTGGGGAAGAGGGCATTTACACATCCACTACTAGTTTTGATGGAATGAATTTTCACAAGATGACTGCTTTGAAATGTTACATTTTGCCAGTTAGTTCTCGAACAAATGACCTCCTGGGAAATATATTTTCTGCAAACTGAAGTAGATCCCTTCACATACACACACACTTACTTGGCAACACTTAGAGTAGAACCTCTACCTAAATATTTATTGCTACTAATGTGTTTGGCCTGAATTGCACACACCACAAAGCTTGTAGGGTGAGGTGTGTCCCGAGCTTCCTGTAAAGTGAAGAATATCACCAGGCCTTGTACAGTATGGTAATGGTGGATGTACTGGGTGTTAATGGAAAATACATAGTATTACATACCGTCATATACACATTGACAAACACATACAGTCACAGACACATTTGACAGACCTGGGTTTAGCAGTGCTGACTACCTTGTCAGTGAGTACATACTGTTAGAGTTTTTGCACACAGCACATGCATAATTGGGCTGGATAGCATCATCAGTTACCCATATGGCTGATGGTGACAGTGGTCCTCATACAGTGGACCTTGGGACATGTACTGGGGGTACCATGGTGTAAAGACAGTATACCCAGCACCCCCACCCCACATTGGATATTGTATGCACTGAAACCCATGATAATGCTCTGACATACCCATAATCACACATTGACCAGGACTGCATTACAAACCCTTGTCAATTTAATTATTGCTACTACAGGGATATGCATTTATTGCACATGACACAAGGATAGTAGGGTGAGGGTTTTTTCATGGCTTTCCTAATGTCAGCAACATCCCCATCCCTTATAATGTATGGCAAGGTTTAGTGTATTTGGAAAATGTGGCCTCAGAATGCTGTCTCCTACAAATATGCACACTCACACACAATTGCACACACACACTCACACACACGCACACATGGACACACGCACACCCACACACACACACACACACACACACACACACACACACACACACACACACACACACACACACACACACAGACACACACACACACTCACATTTGCCAGGACTCAGAGGGTAACCCACACCTATCTACCCATTTGTAGAACAGTGTTATGCTGGTACTGCAAGCTCAAGGTATCCCATAGGATGAAGAGTGTCACAGGGTACAGTTAATGTGAATTACAGCAGCAGCCCTTTCTAAGTATAGCAATATGGGGTGTAGTGGGTGAGGAGGCCCTCTGAGTATTTTCAACTACAAGTTTACAAACACACAGGCACTGTTATACTCAGTAATGCACACATTTGTCAGTACTGAGGTCCATAGGTGCAGGTGTTCCTAGGTGTGTAGCAGGCTAATGTCCATGGAGAGATGAGAAGAGTAGGGAATGTGAGTACACTGGTATCCTGCTACCTGACATTTGTCAGTAGGCCATCTATCAACTGATGCCACTTGAGTGATCCCCAGGGTAACAATTAAATTCAACATCCACTCATCTGGTTTTCTCTTGAAGAGGACCAGTGAGGTTATCCAATTGACATATATGCAACATATATTGCATAACATGGCCAGTGTCTGGGTTAGGGACCTGTACACAAACATGTTCTGTTTACTGTGGTAGTCTGGTTGAGGTATCCATGGCATGTTGTGCATACAGAGTGGGGTTTCTTAGCTGTGGCATTCATTACACAGCTGGGCAGACATGTCAGTATCAGTCAATCAGAGATTGCCTGTAAGCAGCCAAGATGAATATCTAACATTGCACATCTGTACAGATGACAGACAGAAAGTAGCTAGCCAACAGATTATGCATTAGGATGAATGTTTTGACAGATAGACATCTGAAACTGATAGGTATGCCATTACTAGATGACAGCAGTCCTCAATGACATGTCCTAAAAACATAGCAGTCTACTGTTAATATCAACATATCAGAGCAATATCCAAAAAAAGATACTTAAAAACATACAGTTCAAACACCAAGAACACGATAGTCAGTACTCAGAGTCCAGCTTTGCATGCAGGGGTGTATGGTTTTCGTACTACAATCTACAATCTACTCTTACTTGGAAAAGTACTGTTAAAAGTAATAATTTAATGATACAATACATGCAAGTGTGACTGCATATAACCTGGGATACTACCCAAGTATGAAACACATACAAAGAGAAAAGATTGTGATACTACCCATGCATACTCAGGTGTCCAATACAGGATAATCACACCCCTTGCTAGTGTAATGACAGCACATAGAAGCATGTTATGTACATGGAATTAAATACACTTATTAAAGATGTTATTACCCTGCTTTTTATCAGACTGGAATGTGTCACTGGTTACCAGGACTGAGCTATGCTTAACAGGTGTAAGCATTGCTTAAATGTAAATGCTAAGCAGATTTGCGCACTGGTAAGTGAAGCCTACATGGTGTAAGTGTGTATTAATTTAACCATACATTAGAACCACTTACCATCGGGCAAACCCATGCAAACACTCTTAAAGCTGCTCAAAACTGCCTTAACCACTATGTATCCAACAGTCCTTGTTCTGCCTAGCAACAAAATAAACAGCCCTTGCAGGTCTTGGATCCAGGACCCTCAAGACTATCATCACAGCACCTAACCACTAAGCCATTTGAGCTGTACAGAAGTACATTGCTTTTTCAAATATATCATTCGGTACACATACTGAATAGTAATGAATAACTGCTTTGACTACTATGATTGTTTACTACTTGTTAGTGAAAATAGTGTTGAATCAATTGAGTTTTGTTATCTAAATATACACATATCAGATAAATATGGTGGGATACATCTGAGAAGGTATATACAACACTGATGTTTACACATAACAAGGATATGGATTTATATATATATATATATATATATATATATATGTAGATATATATATATATATATATATATGTAGACATATATATATATCTATATATATATATATATATATACACATACATGTACATACACGCACACACATATATATATATATATATATATATATATATCTTTATATATATCTATATGTATATATATCTATATGTGTATATATATATATATATGTATATATATATATATATATATATATATATATATATATATATATATATATGTATATATATATATATATATATATATATATATATATATATATATATATATATATATATATATATATTTATACATAAAACATATGCCCATAACATGTATTGGAGTCATACCTCAGCACCATAACTCTCAACATCTTAGTGCAAGGGAACGTAATGTAAGTATTACAGTTATAAATGTAGAATGTTGCTACAGTAACAGGGTCTGTGTCAAAAGACATGCTGTGAAGGAAGGCTCTTCTGAAACTGAAATGTACATCAGTTACTGACAGACATCATAAAATCATCATAGTGAAGTACTACACAAATCACAGTAATGATCCTGTGGAATACAGCAGAAATATGAGAAATAAACATGGACAGTCTGAAACAATCTGGTCAGTTGAGAGGTATACACAGAACTCCTTAGTGCAAGAAATGTGGACCAAGCCTGACAAAGAGGATGCTTAAAACCATGAAAATGGGGATATATGACAAATACTGGAGTAGATAAGCTCACACAGTTGATGCATTTACACGCTCCTGTCTGTCCTAACACATATTAACTGGAGGAGAAGAGGTCCCAAGCCCACATACTTCCCACTAGTTAGTGACATACATCTTCACAGCATCCCACTGCTTTGTCAGAAATACACAACATGTATGGTGGCCAGGAAACATTACATCTGACAAATATCTGGACATAACATCACACTAGGGTAAATACACTGAGCTGCTAGGCATGTCACTAAGCACTGTCTAAACTACAGGCAGACTGCCGCAACACTATCCCAATTTTCCTATGGGGGAATACACATGTAGTTGCAAATATAGCAGGCACTACAGGCATGTAACAGCATGGAATAACAGACACCAGTGTGAAAGTGCATGCCCACATCCAATCTCAACAAAGTCACAGTGACATTATGGTAAGCCTAATTAATAGTACAGTATATGGACTGTGTGAACAAAACCCATCATCATATTTGCCACTCACACACTAACCCTACATATACTGGCCCAATTCACAGTGTAGTCTGATGCCTGACTGTGGTATGGGACATGTCTCAGTCTGGTCCTACAAACATATAAGTTGATAGGGTACCAGAAACTGGAGCAGCATGCAACATCAGATAGAACAGGACCAAGAACACTGGCATCTACCCCAGTCTCTACACTGGCCAAACAACATATTCACAATACACTGCTACACAATACTGACACACTGTCAACAATCACCATAAGTACAGAGACCTCACTACTGTACAGACTACAACAGAATGTTCAGGTTTTGTCCTCAAATATAAGGCTTCCTATACATAACATGTCTGGCAGTCTGATATATCACTGGCTTGATATCAGGAATGATATCAGTAAATAATGATATACTGTACATTCCCACCTCTTACTGCATGACATATGGACAAAGGGTGACAGACTTGGGGGACAGAGGCACAGACTCAGGGCCAATGTTGACATATTGCTGTGATAAACTGTGATAAACTGAGAAATGTGCTGGTATAACAGGGTTTGTTGTGACATATCTCTTCTGAGGGATATGAAGTCAGTAACACACATGGATGTTACCATTTACTGACTGCAATCATCAGAGTATGCTACTGCATTTATAAAGACAGAAAATGTGCGAGTAACACACCATATCTAAGACTCCAAACTCTGACCAGTCTGCAGATAGCCCTTCACGTGAGAGTTTTCTCAACCACATAACACTGTCTTGCCATACCTTGAATCATGCAGAACAGCCATATCCACACAAACTCTGTTAAACAAACATTACTTCAAATGTAGAACAGCAATATTTACATTCTGTCCCCATGGCTGGATATCCCCCTCCAGTTTGTTGGCCTGTCTCCACAGTGTTTGTTGTAAGAGGTATTTTCAACTACCCTCTGTGATGCTGTTTGTCAGACACCCACATGAAGGTTTGCTGACAGTGAAGGAAAAGGGCCAACACCCACATGAAGTACTAATTTATAGGAGTGAGTTTCCATGTAATTGGCTATAGGAATGATACTACAGCTGTTCCACATGCAATTAGCAAGTGAGGGACTCCAATTCGTGCACAGGCTATCAGCTGATCATGAGCATTGCCTACAAAAGCCAAGCTGCTGCCTATGCAAAACAGATGTATTTTTCCACATCTACCAGACAGGGAGAGAGGGAGAGAGAGAGAGAGAGAGAGAGAGACAGAGAGAAAGTAAGAAAGGATGAGAGAAAGAGCCAAGTGTGTTTGTGTATGTTCCGTGGGTGGAGAGTGGTCTCTGGGTATTATAATGGTTGCCTATATTGTTCACTAATCCATACTGTCACTGCACATGGCACTTGATATTTATGGCTGTGGATTGTCTACAACAACCTCTACAGTGTTTGACAACTGTTGGTCTTGTAATGTGGACATTGGGACATATAGGTCTTCAATATAATAATGTAGCAAAACCTGCACCGCAATGGATCCTGTTATTACACAATCAACCCAACACCTACACAAGATACTGATGACCCACACACTTGCTAGTACTGAGTTTCAAACCCCTATCTAGCTATGTATTGCTATTACACTGTTATGCATGCACCACAGAGATTACATGTTAGAGAGTTGTCCAAAGGTATCTTTGAAGGTGAGTGACATCAGCAGCAGTGCTAAAGAAGAGGTAAGGGAAGTGTAGTAAGTGTGAATGTCTACAAATTCAGGTGTCACCCTGACATGTAAGCATTAAACATTCCAGCTGACAACACGTTAAACAGCATTACATTGCTAAACCTTAGTAAATTCACCCTGTGCATCAGAACCATATTAGCATGTCCCTGCATCAATGGTATGGATGACAGGGATGTAGCACATGTATCATCATATGCACAGGGTGTGGTGTGGGTTTGCCAGAGGCCTAGGCTGAGCTATTTGGTTGACATCATGTGTGTGGGTTAGGGGGTTCTTTATTAAATGGCCTGTGCAGACATGGTGTGTGTAGGTATGGAGGTGCCCTAGCTGTGTTAGAGATGTGTGTGTGTGTATGTATGCACATAGTTCTGCTATGTATAGGTGTATGTTGGAGAGCTGTGGACTGTACATGGCAGGGTGTACAGTTCCCCATGTCCAGCCACAGACATGGGTAATACGCCTGCCAGGGGTTGCAGTGGCGCCACCAGGCAGAAGTCCAGATATGGTACTATCCCCTGATGATGACAATTGTCTGCTGGATCCGTGTCCCTGTTGAGACTGGCCAGGACCACGTGCACGTGGCCTGCTGTGTTGTGGTGTGGACAGCACCCCCCTGCATTGCTGGTGCTGGTACTGCCACTACGGCAGTGGCTGTGAGATGTTGCACATCCACGTAGACCTCCACCTGTTGGTGTTGCTTACCTATGTCCACATGGCCGATGCCCTACTCCCACCACATGCTCTACCACAGGCCCCAAATGGTTGAGGATTCCCACCATCTCACCCAACCGTCTATCCATGACCTCTGCAAAATAATGGTGGGCATCTGCAAGATCAAGGATGTAGTCACATACAGCAGAAAGAGTAGCCCTCTGCAGCATCAGACTATCTCTGTTGTAATGTTCCATACATACCTGTGCCTCCATGATGGCCCGAAACATGTGTCTGGTGACACCTGCTGTGCCACTTCTGCCAGGTGCGTGATGGCCAGCAGCCCTCCTACAAGCACCCCTGTACATCTGCCTGTGTGGGACCTTGCTGATCATCTGGCTATGGCTGCTGTGTACAGACATACCTGTCATAATCACCACACTTTCCTGTCCCATGCCACCACCCGCCAACTGTCCCTCATCTATGGCCACTGGTGATGGGGTATGTATGGGCATTGTGACTGTGTGCGGGGATGGGGTGGATAAAAGTGGGATGCCAACCAATGGCACTGATTCAGCCCCTGACAACCTTGCCTGTGCCTCACTATGCTTATCATCATTGTCAGAGTCTTTATTGACACTAACATTAGTTTGCCTGCAGGAGGGACCCTGACCCACCTTGCTACCTGTGAGGGGCAGACAAGAAATATAAATTAAGACCTGTACATTATGGTTCACTTCTACACACACGCACACACACACACACGCACACACATGCACACACGCACACACGCACACACGCACACACACACACACACACACACACACACACGCGCGCGCGCGCACACACACACACACATGCACACACACACACACACACACACACACACACACACACACACACACACACACACACACTTACAGGTGAGGTGGCAGAAAGATATTACACAGACCTCTCATTACCCAACAGTCAACACGATGACATATGACACTCAACAGCATGCACTGCAGCCATACTCAGTCCTTGTTACCAGCATTATACATCTCTGTGATGCATGAGTTGTGTTAGTAGGTGATGCCTCTTCCCCTGGAACACACTGCACTCATGTACACAGTATTGCTGTGCACCTGTGCAGCACACTGGCATGTACTGTGCACCATACCTCACAAGTGTATACACCATTGCTGAATGTATATATGTGTGGCAGTTATGTTTGCTCTGTTACTCACAGCCCCTATGTGTTTGTCTGACACATACCAGGGATGATATGATTACTGATATCAATAATTAATACCTGACCTTTGATTTGCATATCTCATCATCAGCAGTGCATGTATGTGCAATTAAATCCGCCTACAGTGACAACCTTCAAAGCTTAATTCATTCACTCCAATGGAGCTCAGGAAGTTTGCACTGTAACTTCCAATGGGCAGAGCCTAAGCCTTTGAGCAGAATCAAATTATGTCTTCACATTTCAAACAAATACTCATATCTCTGGAACCAAAGGGGTTATGAAATAAGTGTAAATGGCAAACTCTTCAGCACAATCTATTTTTATAGTAATGGTATTCATGTTGTAGGTCTTAAACTGCATTTTAAAAGTCATAGTAAACACAGTGGGCCGGATTCACGAAGGCTTGCACAGAGTCTAAGAGTAGAGTAAGACTCCATGCAGCCAACATGTCTGCCGAGCAATCCAGGAACAGCCGGCAGTGGTGTGCAAGAGCGCTACTAAAATGACTCTTACACGGACAGGGCTGGGATATGCAAATTATCTCATTTGCTGCAGAAAGTTATGCAAATGAGGTAAATTTGTGATCCAGGAAACCCTAACCTGTCCGAGTAAGAGTAGTGTTATTTGCAGAAATGTACTCGGTTGTCAACTGAGTACCGTTCTGCAAATAGCAAAACGGAGCTGTGACAGCTCCAAATAAAGGATGCATCCAGTTGAGAAAGCCATTGGCAATTTTACCCGTTGGAAAAAAAAATTAATAATTTATTTTTTACCTCTATCTCCAAAGTTTAAGCGTAGCGCAGCATCATGCAAAAGTGCTGCGCTGTAAACCCCCCCCCCCAAAAAAAAATAAAAGCCAAAAATAGGCATTTTATTATAAATATACATCTGCCATGCAAGTGAATGGCAGGCTGAAGACAACATGGCTACTGAGTAGAGGATGCTAAGGGGGGAAGCTCAGTCTAAGAGATGTAACCATGCATTACTAGGCAATCCTATGCAAATGAGGGTAAGGATAGTGAATCCCAATTTCACATGGCAAATGAGCAAAGTCCGTGGAGTGTAAGAGTAGGATAAGGGGAGTATCAGAGTAGAAGATAGGTAACATCATGTGGGGGAGTATGTATGAAAGAATGTAAGCTCATAGGAGCAGAGTGGCATGTGTTTGCCGTCAGTTACCCATCACTGGAAGAGGCGTGTCAACAGGTATCCGAGCTAAAGGCAAGAAATTGAAGGTGTATGCTGTGGATAACACTAAAGTATCTTGTAGAAGTACCTGCAACGTGTGTGCACACGTGTGCACGCCTGTAAAACCGAGTAAGACTGTATGTGCGCATGTGCGCCTGTGTGCGCGCATTTAAGCTGGAGTAAGCAAGTGTAAGGTTGTTGAAACCTGTGTAAGCGCGTTTGCACCTGTGTGCACACGTTTAAGCCAGAGTCAGCAAGTGTTAGGCCGTGTAAGCATGTGTGCGTGCATGTGAGCTGGTGTTTGCGCTTGTTTGCGTGGCGCTGCCCCCTGTGGTAACAGAAAGGGAAAAGGAAGCACAACAAATAGTAGGAAGTTAACCAAGGAGAATTAGCAGAGCTAGCAGGTGAAAACAATCAGAATCAGCCAATTACACAGGCAGTACACTAGCCCAGCCCAGCCCAGCACTTAAAACTCTGCAAACAACTTTCCACTATGTTTTTCTCACAGACACTGCAACACTGCAGTAAGCTAATAGAAGTGAAAACTGAAAAAGCTTTACTGAGACAAAGAAATGTTAGGGGCTGCCATTGCTGTTATACGGCAACATATGCAACATGCTGAGGGTGGTGACAATGCAAATGCTGCTGAGCAACCCACAGTGAGGAGACGGAGAAGAGTGTACAGGCCCAGGGTAACCTACCAGGGGCTACATGAGCTGGAGATAGTGGAGCGCTATAGAGTGGACAGAGACCTCATGCAGCAAATTATAGAGCTGTGCAGACCATGCCTCACACACAGAACCAACAGAGGGGAACCCATCCCAGTGGAAACCAAGGTATGTGTTGGGGTAAGAATACTAGCAACAGGTACCTTCCAGAGACCAGCTGGTGATATGATGGGCATTTCACAGGCATCAGCATCCAGGGTACTGCACCAGTTCCTGAATGCCATGTCAGCAGATGTCAGTGATCATTTATATTTCCCCAATTCCCGTGAGGTATTGGCCAGCAACATGCGTCTTTTCCAGCAAACAGCGGAATACCCTGAGGTAGTGGGTGCGATAGACTGCACGCACATATGCATCAAAGCACCAGCTGGTGAGCGGGGTAGGGTCTACTTTAACTGCAAGGGTTTCCTCTTCATCAACTGCCAGGTTGTGTGTGATGCCCAAGGCATAATAATGAATGTGTGTGCTGGCTGCCCTGGAAGCTACCATGATTCCCATATCTGGCATCTAACACAGCTGTACCAGACATTTGCCAATGGCGATATCCCTCATGGTCACCTAGTGGGGGATGCTGGATATGCACTTGAGCCGTGGCTGATGACACCCATCAGAAATGCACACACACCTGAACAGGAACGCCATAATGAGGCACACGCACAAACACTAATGTAATCGAGCATGTGTTTGGGCTGCACAAGTCACAGTTCCGGTGCCTGGACACATCTGGTGGAGCCTTGCAGTACTCACCAACTACATGTACCCAAATAGTCATGGTATGTGCTATGCTACATAATATGATCCTGCGAAAACAGCTGCAGCAGGAGCAGCATAGGGCCAGGCCAAACAGCCCCCCACCATTGCCAAGGCCATCACAAGCAGAGCGTGACTCGGAGGAGGAACAACCTGAGCCTGCCCCAGTAGGCAGAAGGAGGCATGCCCAGTATGCTTTGGCCTTGGCAAAGAGGCAACACATAGCATACACACTGGCTCAGTAGGAACCCTGGAAATGATACCTCTCTCTGACTCGCACATATAGTAAAAGGGATGCCTAACTTGACACTACCTGTTTTCAAACATGTATAGGGAGTGTACTATGTGCATCCGACATAGGCAGCCCTGCAGCACCACCTGAGGCACTATTGCCATGTTTTGAGCAATTTAAAGCAGTGCTAAACAGCTTTTACCACTATTTAGGATATGTAAACAAAATTGCAGACACTAAGTAGCACAACTTTGCCCAATGTTGAGCAATATTGGGCAGCGTTCAGCAATGTTGGTTTATGTTGAGCAATGTTGGGCAAGTTAGGTCAAAGTTGAGCAAAAGCAGGTAAACATGGTCATATTTGCTTTACTGTTCCTTAAGCAGTCTGGTCTTCCCAGTATGAAAATATGAAGCAGTGACAGCCCTCGAACCCAGGATACTGTGTACTATAGTCACAGTACTGAACCACTAAACCATGACAGTATTTCACTGGTTAGCCTGTATGAAGAAATGTTGATAAGTCTATGCAAAGTATCTCATGGAAACCCTGCAGGCACAGCATAATCCCTGTAGAGTTATGACACAAAGGTGAGCCCTGCAGTAATACTACAACTTGATTTACAACACACATATAGGTTCATAGGTTAGTACTAAGCTAACTGCCATTGCAAGCCATTTTAAGCCTAGCCAATTATCCTGTGTGAGACTCAAACACTGCACCTTGTGCTTGCAAGGCAAACACCTTATTCATTAGGTCACCCTCCCTATAGTATAAATGTAAATATTGTGCGTGTTCACACACGTCAACAAATGTAGTGGACTTCACACAACAACATACTGAAAGGTCACACTGGGTATGCTCACACACTTAGGCCATGTCTGAGTACAGCAGTCGGCCACACATATCTGACAGTTGCATGTGTTAACCCAGGAGCCTCTCACAATTCACCAATCCTGACTTGTGCACACAGTGATATGACAACAGACACATATATAATATATTGGAACCCTGTCATAATCAAATATGTCCTACAGATACTGAGGTTGTTCATAGAAAGTTGAAAAGCAAAGAAAATAAAAATCCCAAAATCAGTATCATCAATAAACAATGTGCACTCCAAACACTATCCAATAAAGGTCATGGAAAGATCATCTGCGAAGGAGTCCATACAGAACCATAACACTTCCTTCAGCTATGTCATAAATAGCAATGTGCACTCATATATGTCCTGGGTCAGGGCCAACTGTAAATGACTGACAATGCTAACATCCTCTCAGACAGGCCCATACATACATACCCACCTCCCACTGACAAAAGGCCCTATTATCATACCAGGAGATATCACATGAATAATGTGTAAACAGCCCCTTCCAAAGCTGAAAACATGGCATCAATTGGATTACATTGTGCCCCTATTTGTGTCATAAGTGAACCGCAGAACAAACAGACCCTGCACCTGAACAGTCTGTTGAGCCTCACCCTCTCTACAGGATATGAAACTGTTGAATGGGTTACAGCAACATATGGCACACTACACAAGTGTTGGTGCACAATAGACCATGGGAACAATAGTCTCATAAGCCGATGAAGTCTGATCTGCAAGACCATGGAGTCCAGCATGATTGAAGTCAGAAACAGAGCTATTGGATGCCTATAAACACACAACCCTACCAACTCTGGTCTGGTCATGGGCAGATCATGTTTCCCAAACCTGCTCGACTGTTTGCAAGGCAGCCACCCAGGACATACATCAATGAAATGAGCCTCACACATACTACATACACTTTGAATGGGCCTATTCAAACATCCCAGACACATGTCGAATTCACAAAATCAACAACCTGTGCATAAATATGTATTGTCATTAGATGGATTGTCAACTGGGCCACAGATAAATCACACAAGGTAAGAATTGTGCAGTCCTGTTCAAGCTGGTAACAACTGCTGTCCCCCATGGCTCAGTCCTGAGATCACATAAAACTAAGTGCACACACATTACCATGTCTAGTCTGATGATGTCGGCATCCCACAAATATAGCAGTGGAAATGAAAACTCCCAGTAAAGCCTATAGCGTGTCGTGTTGATGCATATCTCTCCAATATGTTAACATAGGCAGGGGTTTGAAACCTGCAATCGCTGTGTGTGTGTGGAGGTATGTGTCTGTGTAATTTCTTTTGAGAGTATTGGCCTTTTTGGAGACGAGGAAAACACCTTAATAGTGTTCTATTCCTGTTTGGCAAGTCTGATGATGTCAGCATCCTACAAATATTGCAGAGGAAAGGAAAACTCCCAGTAAAGCCTATAGTACGTCATGTTAATGCATATCTCTCTAGTGTCATAACATAGTTAGGTAGGGGTTTGAATCCTGCAATTGCTGGGGGTGTGGGGGTGTGATGTTTCTTTGTAATTACCTTTGACAGTATTGCCCTTTTTGGAGACTAGGAAATCACCTTAAAAGTGTTCTATTCTTGTTTGTCAAGTCTGATGATGTCAGCATCCTACAAATATAGCAGAGGAAATATAAACTCCTAATAAAGCATACAGCATGTCGTGTTAATGCATATCTCTCTAGTATCATAACATAGTTAAGTAGGGGTTTGAATCCTGCAATTAGTGTGTGTGTGTGTGTATGTTTCTGTGTGATTATCTTTGACAGTATTGCTCTTTTTGGAGACTAGGAAAACACCTTAAAAGTGTTCTATTCCTGTTTGTCAAGTCTGATGATGTCAGCATCCTACAAATATAGCAGAGGAAATATAAACTCCCAGTAAAGAATATAGTGCATCGTGTTAATGTGTATCTCTCTAGTATCAAAACATAGGTAGGGGTTTGAATCTTACAATTGCTGTGCGTGTGTGATACTGTTGGTCAATGTGGTGTGGGTTTAGGGTTTACTACTGTATGACATATCACTATAACAACAGTATGTGCACTGCACACTTCAGGTATCTGTGTGGCAAATACATATATGTACATGTGACCTCAATAAATTCATAGGTGTGAAGCCTGCTTTCAACATGAATACATCTGTTACCCAGGACAGATTGTGCTGCTGCTTCTCAGACCTTGGGTCACATATGTATGTTTGTGAGAAGGTCAGCCACTGTAGTGATCTGTGACCTAGGTCATCTGTGTCACACACACACATGACAGTTTCTATAGAATAGTGTGACTGAGTGCTCATGCCTTGGGTATATTTCAGACATGTTCAAACACAACAAAGTCTGTCAATAATGGACATTCATTATAGGTTTATAACAACTTTGTGGATATGTATACAGACCCCTTATTGGTTATGTGATACACAGAGAGACTTCAGAATACCTATGGAAATGTGAATACCAAAGGACAGATGACATAACACATGGCTGTATATACACATCGGTACCCGTTCTACATGTTTGGGGCTACAACTTATGTGGTACTGTCGGGATACTATGTTTATTAAATGTGGATGACTATGCTATATTTGTCTTACAGCTTTACAGCATGGGTTGGACAACAGGTATCTGTCTGTATGATACCCTTGTGGAGGATAAGTGTCTCATCCGGAGAATGCATTGTAGGCCACTGTATGCATTTCCAGATGTGGACAGACATATCCCTAGTGTGTTTGCTTGAACCTAAGAGGGCTATATGCCAAACAGGAGTGGTCCCAGGAATGTGTGGTGGTCAATACCACTGGTTGCTGGTATAGTATATTACCGGACGGATCCCAATGCTACTGAGTTTCCTACAGCTGTGTGCCAGTTGTAAATACATCATTTAACGATTGGTTATAGTCAAGCTGTTGAGGTTGTGCAAACTACCATAATGCAAACCACTGACAGGTAGTAACAGTATCACCCACAGCATAGTGTCAAACCATTTCATACACACATGTGTACCTAAGTTAAAACATATGTGTATTAAAATGCATACCAGCCACCAATAGAAACAATGAAGTCTTGACACTGTGTAATACAGGGCATGTCACCCTTCCCATGTGTCCACTATGCACGTACATGCAGACAGTGCACCTCCACCATGTTCACAAATGTACACCTGCAAATCTGTACTGCACACATCACACACGTACTGTCCACTCACCAACACATGCTGCCATAACTACACACATCAGCCAAGTGGCACATGGGCGGACAATACATGTTTGGAATTAACGCTGTTGTAAACAATACTACATTGATAATCAAAGCT
Organism: Protopterus annectens; assembly: GCF_019279795.1. NCBI lineage: Eukaryota > Metazoa > Chordata > Ceratodontiformes > Protopteridae > Protopterus > Protopterus annectens. The sequence continues at coordinate 1,539,816,913 of NC_056745.1, read as the reverse complement.
TGAATGCATCATGCCTACTCAGATATACCTACAGGGATATCATTACACTGTACTGTTGACAACATGCTAACATTGCTACACTGCTATAAAGTCACCCTGTGCATCAGCACCATGTTAGCCTGTTCCTGCATCAATGTTACAGATGACAGGAGGTGGCACAGTTTCATCATATGCACAGGATGTGTTGTTGGTTTGCCAGAGCCCGACATTGACCCATCCAATCGACATATATGTGAGTGTGTGTGTGTGTGTGTGTGTGTGTGTGTGTGTGTGTGTAAGGGACAACAGTACTGCATGTGTCAATGTTGATGTAATGTGTGTGTGTATGTGTTAACCCTAGGTGTTTGTATTATGTGTGTGTGTCTGCTAGCACACAGTTCCACCATGTGGCTGCCATATATGGGAGGTTGTGGGACAGCCACAGACTGTACCTGCCAGGCTGTACAGATCACCGTCTCTGGTCATGGCCACAGTACCTGTGCCTGGCAGGGGTGCAACGGACAGTATCGGGTACTACGCCAGACTGGGTACTATCATCAGAGGCAGAGGGATGTCAACTGGACCCATGTCCCTGCTGGGACTGGCCAGAGCCATGTGCACGTGGTCTTCTATGATGGTATATTGACAGCCCTGCTCCAACATTGCTGGGGCTAGTACTGGCACTATGGGAGCGGCTGTGACTTGTATGTCATCCGCGATGACTGCCAGCCGATGATGTTGCTGGCATACATCCACATCGATGTCTCAGCCATCCTGCACTGTCCTGGCACATGGACATTACACTGCGGAGGACATCTAATGTCTCCCCCCAACGTCTATCAATGACCTCGGTGTAGTGATGCACTGCACCCGCAAGGTCAAGGATACTGTCATTGATAGCGGTGTTATGGGCCCTCTGCACCCTCAGACCCTGTCTGGTGTACCGTTCCATACGTGCCTATGGCTGCATTACAGCTCGGAACATACCTGAGGTTGTAAGACCTGTGGGGGCACATCTGCCAGGGGCATTATGACCAGCAGTGCTCCCACAAGAACCCCTGGACATCCGCCTATGTGGTACCATTACAGGAATCTGGGTTTGGCTGCTGTGAGGGGTTGCATGTGCCATAGGTACCACACTATCCTGGTCAATGCCTACTGTATGCTGTCCCTCAGCTAAGGCCATTGGTGATGTGGGATGTATTGGCAGTATAAATGTGTGCATAGATGGTGTGGAAAGCTGTGTACTGTCAATTGGCAGAACAACGACAGACCCTGTCAAACATGCCTGTGCCACAACACATGTTTCATCATCTCCACTATTTGTGGCAGTGTCTTTAGGTTCCCTGCTGCTCTCAACCAACACAACCTCAGCACCTGTGAGAGGGAGACAGGAAACACACTTTACAATCTGTACATGATGTTAGCACACATGCACACATGCATACATGAACACATGCACACATGCACACATGCACACATGCACACATGCACACATGAACACATGAACACATGCACACATGAACACATGAACAAATGCACACATGAACACATGCACACATGCACACATGCATACATGAACACACGAACACATGCACACATCCACACATGAACACATGCACACATGCACACATGAACACATGAACACATGCACACATGCACACATGAACACAAATACACTACTCACTAAAGTAGACACACACACACACACACACACACACACACGCACACACACACACACACACACACACACACACACACACACACACACACACACACACACACACACACCAACAGCAATCCAGAACATACCCATTATGGTTGATGGTGGAGTACAGTATCACAAGCCAAAGAGTCCTATCACACATGTCAGCATGCAAGATGTGTGTGTTGCTCAACAGCATGTAGTGCGAGTGTAGAGAGTCCTTGTTAATAACAGTATACATGTGTCTGATGTATGTGTGATGTTCAATGATTGGCCTCACCCTGGAACACAATGTGTACATGGACACAACATTTCTGTGCAAGTATTACATGCTTTTCAATGTCCTGTGCCCCATAACTCACAGGTATACATACCATGGCTGGATGCACACAACTGTCAGGTGTATAGTGATAAATGCTATGTGTTGTACTGTAGTTACTGTAACTGGATGTAGTGTAGTACCATGAGCCATCATCAGGCAGCATCATGTGGTCACTTAAGGCCACTAATGTGCCACACTGGCAACTATCTTGCTGTACCTGAACTGCAGCACTGTGGCTACATTAACCATTTCACAGGCAGTTGTTACATGGGTATGTAAGGTGTTCAATAGGGATCATTGCCTAACATGAATGTCTTGTTTGTTGAAGAGTTTAGCAATGCCCCATGATAGGCCTCTACCCCTCAGGTATAGTATGTGCGCTGTGTGGATGACATTTGGGATACTGGATTCTGACCTTACAGCAGGTGTCTACATACGCCATGTGTATCATATTGACATGTACTGCATATACCAAGGTGGTATATGTTGTGTGCATGTGTATTGACTCTGCCTATACAATGTCCACTACAGTGTACCACAATTGTTTGGGATGCTCTGTGTTTAGCATGTGTTTGAGGCAGCCACTCATGCTACTGGGATGTGCATAGTCCCACAGAAAACTTGCAGAGCATGCATTATGTGTAGGTGTTGTACATGTGTATATGGCCTAAAACCCACCTATGACATGCACATGTTATTTGCCATATGAAATGTAGAACACTCACCAGCATGGGTCTGCTGTCCTGCTGTCACACCAGAGGGACCTACAAGGATATGAGACAGTTTGTCAGTGTCAACAACTGTGGCATTGCTGCTGTGACTTTGCAATTTTACAGCAGTACAATGGTTGACAGTCACAGGCATACAGATTATGTTCAAAATTTTCAGTATTGCATAACACCAGGCTCCACATCTTCCAAATACACAGTACACATCTGATATATGCATGTTCTAACAATCAAGCTAACAGTAGTCTACAGATATGGCATGTTACCTGCATGCTCGGAATCAACTTGCTGGGTGACTCCGGCCTCCATGATGACACATGTTTGTTGTAGTGGTTGGCCAGGAGCCACCACACTGAGGAGCAGCTCTTCCACTCTGGTGAGGGATGGGTGTGATGCTGCACCACCACCTGTGGCAAGCTGTTGTCTGTGGACATCAGAGGCATGCTGGCGGACATGTCTGATTAAATCACTGCAGTGATGGCGTACCTGCTCATAAGTCTGGTTATGCATGCCTACGTCATTAACCCGACGGACAACATCCTGCCACAGTGCATTGCGCTCATGCTGGTCCTGGCTGGTTCTGGAGAACAGCAGGATGTGATGTTGTAATAGTGTGGATATGATTAATTCCTCCTCTTCAGGGGAATAGGCAGGGTTGCGATGATGAGACATGTCCCTGGAAGAAAATAAGACAATTATTGTGAGCAAGTCTTGTGGCACACTTAACATTCTAAAGTACAGATGTCAATGAAATGCCATATATAGCAACCTATTGGCTGTCAGTAGATGCACACTTTTAATACCACACATCAGTGCTCAGCCCACAACTGCCTGACAGTGCCTGGCACGTTCTATATATTAAACCATGTTTGGCACAGCAACAAAGTAAAACCAGTATGTAAGACTATACAACAGCACATGGCACACTGTATGTGACACAATGCACCACCTAGCCACAGGAGCTATATATGAAGCTAATGTATGCAGAAATTTGTCATCCATTGAAATGATTGTAAAGTACAGTTACAGTACTACCAGTACACCACACTACTTGTTGATAGCAAACCCCTAAGTAACATATGTGCACATTCATCAATATAGGTGGCATACTGCTGTACTACACTATACATGTTGCTAGACATGCACTTTTATCCTGTAACACACATACGACCCAGGCCATGTTACAGACATACCCACACACACATCAGACATACCTACAAGACACAAAGGTATGGCAACCCAGATGAGCTTTACCTGTGTACCATACAGTACTGTGTGTCAGCACTTACAAAACCTTATGCCTGAGGTATGTAATGTGTGGGGACTACAGGTAACAAACAAAACAGTGTTTCAAAGCAATGTGGATATACACCATACTGTGCTGTTTAGGCCTACAGCTTCAGGTAGTACTACAGTTCATACGGGATTTGTATTCACTAGTGTCAACAATCAATGAGCATACATGTACTGCTTTAGCCTACAATGGCACACTCCAGTCAACACCATAGGACTATGTCACACCATATACCATACTGCTTTTGCTGCCTAGCAACAGCATACATATCTTTTGTGGGTATCAGAGCTAGAACACTACATACCATGATATAAACATTTACCCACTAGGCTATCACACATATACACAATGTTGACACGTTCACCTACACATTCACCATCACACTCAGTCAACCTCACATAGCAATTAATGCAACATGTACATGCATGTGTGTATCAGGTCATAGGTAGCTCATAGGCTATTAGGTGTAGGGCCTACAGAAGCCTAGCCATATGGTACCCTGCCCTTCAACACCCATGTAATTCAAGTTCATGTGCCCCTGTCATGCAGAGCCACAGAGGTGATTCTCAGGTTGTATTTCCTGTGTCACATCCATTCGTCATGATTATTCATGACGACTGCTAATGAGGACCTTTCTTTGCTATTGATAGGTAGTTAGTTTCAGGGTATGGTATGTGTCTGAGTTGAGAATGTACCACTCCAGCATGTTCTGCTTTTTGACGTTACAAGGTTTAGATCAGTACAGTGTGTAGCTTGTAGGGATTTTGATCTGTTGACATGGAGCATGTCCAACACCTGTGGGTTTGCCATAGCTTTGTATGTTAGGCAGAGGTTGGCTCTGGGTGTGCAGTATGCAACACAGTGTAGCTGTGGTTTTGTAAGACAGTCTGCATAGGGCATCTGTTTGAGTCTGGTAATACTCTTTGTGGTGTTTGTGCCTGCCATCTACAGTTGCTGTAGATATCTTCTGAGGTACATACCAAAAGGCCCATTGTACTCTATGATGGGTTTTATGACTGATGAGTAGAGTGGAACACTGACCTCTCATTCCATGTATGACACACCTTTTGTGATGACATGTGGACTGTACACAGTTTACATGACTAGTGTGGCACTGTGATTATCAGAAGGGACACTACTGTCCACCTGTGTCCCGTGGTGTCTTATCACACTTTTGGTGTTGAATAGACTACCACCTATGTGGTAGTTCATGGGTACAGGGTTCTTAACAGAAGGGATGGCAATACATTTACAACATTGAGCTTGAGCGTACATATAAACATCCATTGGTGTACATATAGATTTACATGTAGGCACATATACAGTCCACCTTTCATGGTGGGAATATCAATTATACAAGGGTTGAGAGAGATACAGTTATGTAATAAATATGCACAGTCTTGTGCAGTATGCATTGAAGGTATTCTCAGGCCATGTATCTTTAGCAGGACACCCTGTCTGGAAGACTATAAACATAGCAAATCATACCCACAGCGTTTAAACACCACATGTCATATACCAGCACTGTATGCTGTCTTGTTTGCCACACACTACAACCTACATGAATATATGCACATAACAACCTTCACCAACATATATATGCCCACCTTTCACAAACAGTTGCAGTATGCACCTTGCTCTATGCACATGTTAAGATGCTAATATATCTGACACATAAATATCTCTACATATGTGTGTGCCATACACACACAAGGTACACACTGTTTTACGTCTGTAGACCTCACGGATGACCTGTTGGGCCTTGATACAACATGAACAGTTGTCACATGTGTGCATGGCAGTAATATTACAGGGAGTATTTATAGCTGCTAATGCTACATTACTATACTAGCCTGGTACAACAGTTGCCAATGCTAAGCTACACATTATATGACTATCATGCATGTGTTACTCTGTCACATCCATGTTTATATAGCTGTTTGCACTACTCCCCCAGACAGACATTATTCATAGTACTGTACAGAACATAGATGACATGATTGGATGTTTGACATAAAATGCTGAGCTACATATGTCACAGTTATGTCCCACTGCACACAGCTACACACTATTTTGTCCATGGCAGTAGTCATGCATGGCATCAGTGCATACATACCTACTGTTGCTACATATGCGTGTTTCAAAGTATTTACGGTACTCTTCATAAACATCTACTACTTGCCGGTAATCACATTTCTGTCACATACCTGTTTGTCACTTTCAGGTCCGTCTGTTTTTTTATTTTTACAAATCTTTTATTTTGGGTGTTGCCCAAGTAGAGATTGCTTCTACTTAATTCCCTTTCTTATTAATTAAGTTTTTTTTTTACTTAATTAGGATATTTGGTGGCTGATTCACAAGAGTATTTTTACTCAATTAAACTTTTGCGTTATTAAGTAATAACTGCTATTTACTCATACACAAGTTCTGTGAAGCTTTATCAGGTGCAATGTAATGATTGCATGTGGGGATAGCAAGTACAGTCTGCTTTTATAGGTATCTGCACATGTGCATGTGATGACCTCTGCACCAATTGGTGCCCAGCATTTGGTAAATGCATATAGCCTGCTGTGTGGTAATTGCAGTACTCACTGTCATAGCAACCCAATGCTATAAATTGCTAAGTTTTGTAGGTGTAGCCCTTTCAGATTTCCAGAGTGGGGCCCATCCTTGTTTGCTGTGTACCCTGTTGTTTAAGTCAGAAGGTTGGTATACTTCTTATATCTGAAGCTAGAGGTGTAGACAGTGATGTACATGTTGTACTCAGACCTGACTGTTGCCACTTCGAGTACAGAGCTATCAGTGTAGAGTTTAACTCACCCCTACAAATGCTTACACAAGATATATGTGAGTATGTAGTTTATTTTCTACTTATGTAATTGACTGCCATACAAAAGTAGTTATTGAGAAGTATTCTTTTGACACATTAACTGTTTGTGGTCTGTTGTACTGTGTATATTGTTGTACTCACTTCTGCAGGGTTTGTGTACTTTTTATTGTTGACATTAGCACAGGAGTCTCAGGTAAACTGGACAATTCCACTACTGGGTATGCCTACCTACATCCTTGGTTGACCCTAAACACACGTATATTTAAAATATGGGGGGGGGGTGATGCAGACATACAGAGAGCATTACGTCTTATTGTGTGAGTGTTATCTTACTGGACTTAATGGATTGGTGTGTACCTGTTGGTTTATCAAGGCAGGTGGTCTGTCTGCATAGTTCCCAACTGTGAACTTATCCAGATGGTAGCCAGATATTAGCCTGTTATTCTTTGTCTGTGCAACCCACATGTGTTTTCAGCACTGGTACAATGGCATTGTTACAGTCAGTTGCTACCAAGTACATGGCTAGATCCTTTGGTATTATTGTGTTGTACTCCTACATAAGGGTATGCCTGTAGAAGTCCTCAGAAAGCTATTTGCAGAGTGTGCAACAGCAGATGAGCTGATATGCCTGTGTGTTTGGGCCTCTGCCAGGCCTATGAAACACTCAGATACATATTTGCTTGGAGTCAGGGATAGGTAGTTATAAGTGAGGTACACCTTCCAACTGATAGAGACAGTAAGTGTAGACTTGAGTGAAGCAGTGCATATGGATTAGTACTCCTTTTATGAAGTACAAGCAGTGTCTACTGTTATTATTGTGATTAGTCATTGTGTAACACAACACCTCTCTGACTAACGTCAATACTTTTCAGAGGGATTCAAAGGGACACAGCTAATATATGTTTCATAATCAGGAAGTATGGCCTCTGCCCTAATCAGATTTGGTAGTGTTTGTCCTGCTATGATACTGTGTGGGGTTGTAAAGTGCCTCTATAACATTATTTGCTGCTAGAATGGCTGCTTCTCTTATCACAGTCATGTAATGCAATTCCACAACAATTGCTGGTAAAGATCCACAGAGCAAGCTTAGTGTTATGGCCTTCCTATTTTTCATTTACATTTATTCCTTGTATTGCATGATATATTTATTTCAGCACCAAGTTATTGTATATCTGCTGTGGCTTAGTGGTACTTCATGCAGTCAAGTGTGTCCAAGGTCTGGGGGTTGAGACTGACAGAGGTCTTTTATTTTGCTGCTGAGCAGAACAAGGGCCCTGACATACAGAGTGATTAAGGCACTTTTAAGCAGTTGTAAGCGGATTTGCGTGAGTTTGCATGATGCTTAGCGATGCTAAGCTTAGCGCACACATGTGCACACTCGCTCAAACCCGCTAACTACTGCTTAAAAGTGCTTACTCCCGCTAACCCCCGCACTAATCTCTTTTAAAGAAAAGAAAATGGGGAGATAGGAAAGTGGTGAAAAAGGGGGCACAAAGAGGGATAGACACTGGGGAAACCAGCTTGGGATGTGCAGGACAGGTGTAGGGAAGAGCCATAGCTGCCCATTTCTTTACCAGCAACAGCTGTGCATATGTTGCAAATTTGGAGTGAAATTTGAAACCTTCAACCCCTGAGAGAGGGGTGAGGACAACAAAGTATGTTGTGCTGCAAATTCTAATTATCAGTTTAAATGTCCAGCGGACATGTATGCGAAATGGGCAGCTATGTATGGGGCGTAATTTTTTTGTGGGAACAGATTGCTCTTTTTTTTTTTTTTCAGGTGAGAGTGGAATGTGAGGTAGGGAAGTAGGTATATTTGGGTAGGTAGGTTGGGGAGGTATACAAACAAGACAAATAAGATGCATACAGGGGCGGAGTATGACACATAGGGTGGGTGAACACAACTGACAGGGACGGATGTTTGGAAATCGCAAGCCCATGAGCCCACAGATGGTAACAGTGGGACTGAGATCCCCACCCATGGGCAGTCACCACTGCATCTTCACAGCCCCAAGGGTGGCTGTGCTGGGGGCTGCGTAGGAGGGGCAGGCTCACCCATGAGTCACACCACTCTCGCCTTGAGCTGGCGTAGGGGATCAGCGACTAAACGTTGGATCTCCCTACGCACCACAACCCGGACCCTTCGGAGGGTGAAAGGTGGCCCTTCTCCGCCCACGCTTGCAGGAGGGGGACGAAACTCATCCCCTGCAGTGCTTCCACCCGAAGGTGGCACAGGATCAAAAGAGGAGGGTAGCCCAGGCTGGGCACCAGACCTGCTGGTGCCAGGTGCAATCGCCAGCTGAGGAGGGACAGGTGGGTCTACTGGGACTGGCCTTCCCATACGTTCTGTAATTAGGTGTGTTTAATTACAACATAGACAACAGCATTCCAAATTAGTTGTAACAGCATGCAGTAATATTCCCATTAACCCAACACACCAGGGTTCCAACAGTTGAACAGCAAGCATAACACATGCATATATTGAACGACAGTGGACATTACAACAGCATGCAAGGATGATTGGTGGCAACAGGCCACCAAGATTGTGGTGTTTGAACAGGGCACATGCATCAAAGTAAATGCAGATATTTATATAACAATAGGAAATATGTCCCAACAAATGTTTTGAGATTAGACATACCCATTGAGGTGTGGAATTGCATTTTTTATGCACATAGATTAGGGTGTAAAAAGAAACCTCCATTATCATCTTATAAGTACTTTTACTCTACACAACATTCCTATTGACTGCAGGTGTATATCCCCTACATGTATTATTATAGTAGGCAACATGAATTAGATTGTATGGGTTTGGATAGTTCATTATATACCTGACCTATATCTGACATACTAACTGTCCAAGATGCAGATGTTACTGCTACATAGTTATATATTTTATTTATATTTAAGTATCTACATATCTGGATGTGTTCATGTGACATTTTCAGTTACATTTCTACAGAACCCTACATTTCATGTAGCACACTCACATTTCTGGGGAACACCTTGACAAGTTACTCATGTGCCAGATTTACCTATGCATTCCAGCCATTTAATGACTGTTGAGGACTGTATATATACTTCACAGCTACTGGCACTTCCTTCATCCACTTAATATGGGACTGCCCAACTGTGAGTTGACAGCACTTAATACAACTGTACTATTTATTTAATGCAAGGGTACAACATTTCAAAGTAAGTGACACAGACACACTCCAAGTATTATACCTTTATTAATTACATTACACACTTTTCTGCAGGCTCTCTCCTTTATTTGATATTACAGTGCATACAGAAGACCTATTCAAGACATATTATACCATTATTGATAGGTTACAACACTCTTTTTCAGGCTCGCTCACTTATTTTAAATGACAATACATGCAGAGATAGTATTCCAGACTTATTTTACCTTTATTAATGGGTTGCTACACTCTATTTCTGGCTCTCTGACTTATGTTATATAACAGTACATGCAGAGAAATTATACAGGGCATTTTATAGCTGTATTATTGGGCTACAACACTTTTTTCATGCTTTCTCACGTATATTATATAACAATACATGCGGAATAATTACTAACCTGCCTGGTGGTGCAGCTTTATCAGCCTATCTGCATAGGCTTGCTGATTTGCAGCATGGACACCTGCAGCTGTGAAGTAAATGAAAGGATATTGAGACATACCTATCCATTGTATAGACTATCTTAGCATGTCTTACATACTGCATTCCATGGCTACCTACTCAGTAGTGGGGCATCTTGCATATGACGGGCCTCCTGGATCCATTGGTTCAGTAGGTCCTGCTTCCATCTCTTCAGGTCTGCATGGTGGTGATGGACCTGCTCATCAGTTCAAGGGATGCCTGTGGCACTGGTGAGACCATGAGCCAACCGGTTCCAAGCCTCTGCCTTATACTCCGTTCCTTGGAACTGGCCCTGTAGGAATCGAGACTCATGATGATGGACAAGGAGCCAAACCATGTATTTTGACTCCTCGATGCCCCAGCGTTGTGCTCTAAAGCGAGTACCCTCTCCAGCACCAGACATTCTAACTGCAGATGGGAGCTACAATCAGTTATGGTGAGTATTCCCGCCTATGGAGCTTAAATATGCCGCATTTCCCACACTTTATTGTGATTGGCCATTTTTGAAAATTCTCAGCTGACTGCAGACCTGCTTAGCAATGGTTAATATACCATTTATAAGTATATGTATGTTAACAGTGGACGCTTATCCTAAGCTGTCATGGCTTAGTGGTTCAGTACTTTGATTATGGTGCACAGTGTCCTGGGTTTGACCCTTGTCATTGCTTCTTTTTTTACTACTGTCCAGGCAAGCTAGGGGGTGTGGCTGTGTTTAGGCAACTTTGCTCTACGTTGCTCCACGTTGCCCGACATTGCTCCACGTTGCCCTACGGTGCGCTGGTTAGCGCGGTGAACAGCTCCGCGCAAACTTATTGCGCTGGGTAAAGTGCTGCTGGGTAAAGTGCTGCTTAGCTGTGGGCAATTATATTGCACTGGGTAAAGCACTGCTTAGCTGTGGGCAATTATACTGCGCTGGGTAAAGCGCTGCTTAGCTGTGGGCAACTATATTGCGCTGGGTAAAGCGCTGCTTAGCTACGGGCATTTATATGTCAAGATCCTTCTTACATTTCTATATTTACATTTTGTTCACTGATACATAGGCCATTTCAATGCTTTTTAGTAATATTTTAGTCATATATATATGTCAGGTATTTTTTCATATGCTAATTTAAAACATAAAATAGAGAGGGGAGGGTGGGACTCGAACCGTGAATGCCTCCTCTTTGTGCGAAGGCTCTACCACTATGCTATTGCTATTTGGATTCATTTGCATAAACATTTGTTATTATACTCTTCAATGTCGACATTGCTAACTCTAGCTAAGCTATCGGCACACCCACGCAAACATGTGCAAATACGGGCAGCTATATCGGGAATTAGAAAAAAATATATATTATGTTTTACATTTTATACCTATACTGGGGGTTTACAATGTGAGGGAGTGTAGTGTTGGGTATGTTGACTTTGAGCGGGCTCGCTCATGTGTGTTGACATGTCACAATTCAGACACTTGCAGAGGCATGGACCTTAGGACTGCTCGGCAGTCAGACATGCCCCCTGCCTTCCTGCATGGTCCGTGTTGGACTTGGAGTGGAGTCAGCGTGCCCTCATGAATATGCATGGCACGCTGATGTCAGACCGTTCAACTGCAGTTTCCGAGTAAGACTTATTTAGTCTTACACGGAGGTTTCGTGAATCCGGGGGTGTAACTATTACATTTGTAATATTTTGTAAACAACTTACAATATCTCAACAACCACTGAAGTTACACACATATGGTCAACAGCATTTTATTCATCTAGCCAAGAGCATTTATATGAGGCTAAGGAGTTCTGTATGTGTTACATGGTTGTTGAGAAATTTAGAAAAATGTGAAAATTATATCTGTAGAAATTAATATTATAAAAATAACAGTTAATATCTATTTACCTGCACTAGACAGATGTCAAATATTAATGCAGTTGACTTTGCCATAGTGTAAGCTTTAAGATGAAATCTTTTAAAACCTTGTATAGAGCATGTTTTTGAAATCATTGATGCAAATATGAATAAGCAATATTTGACATCTAGAGGCATCAGTAGGAGTTAACTGCAGATGTATCTGGAGGCGTCACTCGGATGTAATAAGTTAACGTGGCTATGAGGAGTGTACACACCCTTGTTGACATGCCAGCCTCTTCTATGATATGCAATGGGGCCACAATACTGCATTTGTTAACATTACATACACCTGATATGTGACATATGACCTGTGCAATCCAATGCAGTATCAAACAAATATGTTAGTTGTGCAGATGCTGAATGAGATGCATACAATATGTGGGTTGCATAGGTGTGCACACACTTAACATGATGGTTTGTTGAGGCACCTGCTAAGTGAACTACAGCAGTCACTATTCCTTCAAGGGGTATACTAGCATGGCCCATCTTCAATTGCCATTATTTGGTCACTCTGCCCTACAAAGGTCCCACAGCTCTGCCAGATTGCAAGATCAGCTCATGTGCACAGCCCTTGGAGGTCACACAGTGGCTTCACTATTGCTGTAGCATCTGGGTTATGTCTGGCACAATTCATAAACTTGACTATGTTCCGATACAGCCATTCTTAGTGAGCTTTGGATGCATGCTTCAGTTCACTGTTGTGTTTCAAGCTGACACCCCTCCCCATCCTTAGCCTTATTGCAGATGCCTGAAACTATGGGCCATGCATGAGTGTTATTTTGCAGTGTTTCAAATTCCAAACGCCATGTCTACCGGCCTAATTCCAGCTAATAAACAACAACCCTAAATGTGTACACTGGCACCAGCAAGCTAGAAATTGGGGATGGTGGCCCTGAGGTGGAATAAGGTATTGCTTATGCACCACATGTATGTTTATGAATACTGTCTCTAGGTTTGAGCCTTGGTCTTATGACACCATTACACATTTCAACACATGCCTTTGGAAGACTTGATGTTATGCTTATGCTACCTGTACAGAGCCCTGGATGATGTTTCATGTGGGACAACTCTTCCATCTGATTACCCTAACCCATAGGCCACACTTATGCAGAATCCAGGTGATTGTCGACACAGGTACTGCACAGGCAGTACTTGCAAGACATTCATGCAAGTCTATCAGTGTTGCTGCATGTTTCTGGGCAGCCTCCATGACCAGTTTGCAACATGTTTTGTCATCTGTTTTGGATGGGCATCTGTTTATTTCTACATCAATGTTGTCCCATAGTTCATGCACACATAGATGACTGTCTGCTCTGTGTGCCATGGTATATGCAATGGTGAGGTATGGCTACTTTTTCCACTCCCATTCCTGAGTGCTACCTTTCGGATATGGGATCCATTTCATGGTTTGTAAGATGTGCACAAGCCATGGTTGCCTCTATTGCAGGTGAGTGGGCAAATGTCATGGACATACTTCTTGGACAGCAGACCACTACTTTTGTGACATTGAGGCCCTGTACTTGATGGCAAGTGTATATTCAAGAAGAGTGACTGTTGTCAGCACATCACAAGCTGCTTCCACAATATGTTATTTGGAGTGTGTGTACACATATGCTTCCATTGTTTGGTAAGGTTTGTATTCCTCATATTTGTTGTCCTGACATAGGATTCCATATTATACATTCATTGCTTATGTTAGGATCACATTACAGGTTGTAAATGGTGTGGAATGTGCTATTGTGGTATTCCTTTGTTTATATAAGGAACAGTTGCCATTGTAATAGTGGTGTATATACTGTTGTATCCACTGTATAAGGGTAATGTTTCAGACATGTCGCTACTGTAGGCCATTTGTCACACCATTATGTTCATCTCTGCCCACACATCTTGCACTGACAGGTCATTAGGTATACTGCAGGAATCTTAAATACTCTTCAGATATGCCACCATGGTGACCACTGTGATGTAGTGCAGTTAACACCAACAAAAATGAACATGTACATCATGCATTATGGGTAGGTGTGTTAAATGTGTGCATGGCAAATAGCATGGCCATAACATGGCCAATGTATTGGCAAACCTGAACAAAACAACTCCATACTCATCAGCTATAGGCTGCTGTCCCAGTTGTACACAAGAGGGACCTAAATAGTTGTGTGAGAGAAGTAATGTCAGTAGTCACACCTGTGGCATTGATACAGCGTGGAAGCAGCATTTTAGCACATCAACACTACAAACCTACAATGCTAAGGATTATGCAATCTGTTCATTACTACCAACAACAGCCTATCTTATCTGACATATGCATGTAGATACTTTACAGATAAAAATGGATAAGCAACAGTAGTCTAGAAATGTGCCCTGGGGCCTTACCTGCATCCATTGTGTGGGTGGTGGGTGGCACCCACATCCACAATGGTGTCTTCAGCCTGCTGGCTTGTCTGGCAGGTGGGTGCCCCAAGCTGGCAAGGAGCTTCTCAGCATGTGTCAGTGGGGGCTGGTCTCTCCTAACCGCAGCAGTACGCTGATGGGCATGGCAGATTTGGTCAGTGCAATGATGCCACACCTGCTCGTAATTTCAGCTGTGCGGCCTGACATTGTTTACCCTGTGGACAAGCTCATTCCACAGGGCAGTCCTCTCCTGCAGATCCTGGGCCCTGCGGCTGAATAGTATGCCATGATGCTGGATGAGAAATTGGATAATTGTGCCATTCTCAAGGTTCATGGATGCTGGCAAACGTTCCTGGGGGATTGTACCTGGAAGACATAAACAGGAAAAAAATCACAGGACCTCATACAGTTGTCCACGTGCACATCAATAGTGGATATTATTTGCACATAATCCTGACTATAACATAACACTGTAAACTATCATGGCTTTGACATCTTGCATTACACTCCTGGCCCTGACCTGTCCAGTTACCCCAGTGTTGGCCACTTAATGGCATAATCCACTGTTCTCCATTCATTTCTGTGTAGATTGATGACAGTGGCCATCTTCCATGTGGATGGTGTGTGGATGGTGGCAATTCTGTATTTAACTGTAGTGTGTGATGGAACTGTGAGCACATGCCTGAGTTTGTGTGAGAGGCAGACTGTCATGTAATGTTCTCATGCCCCATGGAGACTTGCTGTTGTTGTCATCAGTTTGCATTATGTACATGCTCACCATTGATGTAGGCAGGAGTGTGGATGATGTGCATATCCCCCTGTACAAATGTTGTGGACAGGGTGCCACTGTTCCCACCTATCCTGTCTGATGTAGGTTGCCTATATCAATGGCATGTGTGTATGAGGTGTGCTTTACCCCCAATACAGGTTGACTTGTGCTACTGGCTCTGAGACTGTGCACATATGTGTAGACATGGTTGCAATTGGCCTTGGTGCTTTGCATATGTCTGATTTCTAGTAATAGTCAGCCTTACAGGAGGTCACATGTGAACCTACATGCTTGCTCAGATAGAGGTGCGCTTGCTTCCAAGTTGTGATCTGCACCTATGTGTCCCTGTACAGCCACTATAGCAACCTATTATGTGCTTTGTGTCCTGCTGCTGTCCACCAAGGGGGATTATGCTATTGTTGGTGGAGGCTGGTTGTACAGGTCAGGTACTGCTGATTCCATATATCTACAGTGGATATAAAATCTACACACCCCTGTTACAATGCATGGTAGTTGTACAATTGAAACATGACCTCACAAAAGCACATATCAACACAATCCCCACCTGTGATGTGACCTATAGCCTGCTCAGTTCAATAGGGAACATATGGGAATTAACACTCAGTACGGTAAGCCAGGTGAATTAGTGTGCACACCCTTACACTGATATGTTGTGTAAACACCTGCTAAGATGATTACAGCATCCATTTGTCTTGGTTTTTACTCTAACGTCATATCACATCTTCACTTCGCAATGATTGCTCACCATCAATGAAACAACTTTGTTTATTTTTCAATAGAATTGTACAGGTTATGGGTCACATTTGAGGTGAGAAACATTTTGACATGACCTTCTGTGCTCTCATTGGCATACAGCACAAAGACCTTGCATTCCAACAGGGGTGTGTACACTTTGATATCCAGTGTATATGGGTGTTGATATAGCTGTTAGTGGTAGGCATGGACAGTGGGTCATAACACAGTTGTACACTTCTCTGATCATTACCTGCAAAGCATGCCTACTGTAGTACCCATATCAGTGTCATGGCAATGGAACAATCAGTAGCAGTACACATTTTATTTTGTTGTATGCAGTGACAATGATATTAAACACATGTGCAACATGCACATCCTATTTTCCAGACTGCTTGTGACCCATGTTATTACTTCTGTGCCTTTCAGCTGAACATACGCATACAGACACATGCTCAGGGGATACCTGGTATACATTTGTGTTTTATGTCAGTATGGCACACTGTATTTACAGTCTTGCAGATGAATCATAGCTCTCAACCTGTTATACCAGGACTTCTGGGCATTGGTCCACATCACTGGGTGACAACAGGGAAATCAATTTTGATAAAGTATTAATATAGCCGACCCGACATAACACAAGACTATGTGTATGTGACTACAGATATCTTTCACAACTGTGAACATTGTCCAGCAGAAAACTGTACAGTTGAATGTTATTAGTTCAATATATCACATGCAGTTTAACATACACATCTGTTTTACTATGCTCATGC
>NC_056745.1:1539737340-1539794840 GCF_019279795.1 Protopterus annectens | reverse complement strand
CCTTGACATATTGCAAGATACTGTTTTAATTAATATTTCCCATCATATATTGCATTAATTGCATTATTAAGAAATAATATTCAAAATAATGATGTTCTCATATCATACTGTGAAATAAACACATTTGTATTACATTACTTATAAGTCATTCTTTCTGTCTCTTTTTTATTTGCCTCCTTCTGCAGATCCAACAGAGCCTGGGGCACCTCAACTGCAGTCTACCCAGGTGAGGTAAGGGTCAACACCTCCTGCCTGTCCAGGGCCTACTTCACATGGTGGGAGTGGTGGCTCCTCCTCTGTGGACATTCTTCCGTGGGATAGCCTGATAAATCATCTTGAGTTTCAGGCCTGGTTGAGGGTGCAGCAGAGAGGGCTGTGGAGAGGAAGTGAGGTCACTATCATAGTCTCCTTCAGCAGGGTGCAAGACTCTCTGTCCTCCTGGTGGGGTCACATGACAGATCAACCAAAGGCCTTAACCACCACAAAATTGAGGTCCCCACTTAAGATCATCAGGGTTCTATCTGAGGCTCTCCAGACAAGGGTGAAAGCAGTGACGGTCACATGTACATTCCCTGTCCGTCTGTCTATTTGTTGACCACCTGTCTTTCTCCTCTTCCATTTGTTAAACCAACAAAATGTGTGACCACTCACCCCTCTTGTCTTGTCTGTCTTATCTGCTTTTTATGCTTTTATCAATATCCTCATGACTTTTCTAACCCTCTCACATTCCTTTACTACCCTTTCTCTTTCCCATCTTCCCTTATAGATATAAAAATATAGACAGATAGATAGATTAGATAGAAATATCTGTATCTATATCTATATCTATATATGTGTAAAAAAAATCCTGTCCTACCTCCTCCAGTCCAACCTTCCTATGTGTCTCTGCTGTCTATCCCTTGTCTGCTCTCTCCCCTATTCCGGCTTGCATTATTCTTAGCTGACTTTACATACTTTCAGTTCTGCAAAGTTTGTGGGCATTTCTTTGCAGGCTTCAGAAGTTTGAAAACCATCACCACATGTTCACATTTAGTGGATTTGAGCATTGGTATAGTGGTGAGATTCTCACCTTGGTCTTACCCATGTGTGCAGATCAAGACTGAATACCACTGTAGTGCTACATGAATGTGGTTCTTTTGAAGAAGACTGTTCTGATGATCAGAAGTAAACCATTTTAATACTTGCTGGGCCGCTATATTGCATAACCTATGTCTTACAGTGAGTTTAGTCATATGGCTAAAAACTTGATAATTACGTGGCTGTCTGAGGACCATAAAATGAGCAGCTCAGGTGAAAATCATATCTAAGTATATTCTAGTTAATGCTGGGGCTTAGGCCATATAAGTTTCTGTAATATGGTGGTTGGGGTTTGGCATAATGGTTAAGGTGTTTAACTTACAGACATAAGTATACAGTTTAATTCTTACCTTTGAAGCAGAACTATCTAAGCTTAAAATGTTCTGCAAAGTCAGCTTGCCTATGAACCTGTAACACAACTGAGAGCTGTTTGTGGCAAATGTGGTCCTGACTTCAATTTTTGAAAGTTACTGTCCAGAAAAGTACCAAGAGAGTTACTGTTTAGTTACCTGAGTCAGTTGTAAAGCCATATTTATGGAGGGGCATCAGCACCGCAAAGGGACACTTATTAGGGGCAAAAGTAGTAGCTAAACTTGGGCGTAATAATTGAAGGAAAGTGTCTGATAGGGCATCTCCACTGAGAGGCATTCCTGGGGAATCATGCAGGTACTAAGTGTCCTTTCCCAATATTTCCCCCCTTTCTTCTTACAAATCATGGAGTTGATTATATTATTTAGGGGTTGATGGGGGTGCAGTGTTTTTTTCACAGAATTTTTTTTCAGGGAATTAGGTTCTGTGAGTTAACACTTCGATGGATTGCCATTCATCCACTCAAAGTGGAAGTTAGACAGGCACACTTTGGTCAACACCAAAAAAAGGAAAGAAAGAAACAAAGAAAGAAAGAAAGAAGAAGAAAGAGCCCAGGAAATGCTACTGACTATCTGGACAGTTTCTAGGTAAATAGAAGGTGACTACTTAATTACTATACTGCACAAATTCTGAAAAGGTAGGTGCTCACTGTCACCTGTTTACAAAGAGAAAATAATAAAACTAATGCAAATAATGCCTGCAAGTGTGCATTAATTAATAGGAAATAAAATTACTATTAATACAATGAGACTTAGAAGAACAGAAGCAGTAATTGCAAACTATATCACAAAATACAGTGTGATAATACAGAAAATAAAATAAGTTGAAAGAGACATTGTTGACCCACAAAATTTTGTTCCCTAGTTTCTTTTTCAGCTTCTGTGTCAATTCTGCACATCATCTTTCTGGCTGTGTGGGTTTTCCCCGGGTGTTTGGTTTCATTCCACATATCAAAGATGTACCATATGTAAACTGGCAATCACCCAATTAAATTAAAAAAACATAGCATAGAAAAATTGTGTGTGTGTGTGTGTGTGTGTGTGTGTGTGTGTGTGTGTATGTGTGTCCTTTAATGAGATGTGCTCTGTCCATAATTAGTTTATTTGCCTTATGCTCACTGACAGGAGAGGTTCTGGCTGGCCTGTGATCTTGAACCGAATTAAATGGGTGATCAGTAAATAAATGAATGAACAAATGCATGAATGACATTCCAAGAAAAATCTAACAGGCTTCTCCTAGGATGGCTGATCAATAAGTATTTATGAAGAATTCCAGTGGGAAGGAGGAAACAGATTCATTTCAGTAGATGTTCTCAAATCATACAACCTAATTCCTAGACTACAGACAGAAAAATGAAGCACACCATGTCATCGTTACAACTGAGGTGGAATCTACCCTAAAAGCATGTAAGATGTTTATCCTCAAAGCACTTCTTCCAGATTTTTTTGTGAGAGGATTGGAAAGTTACAGACAGCAGTCAGACATTTTCACTGTACTTAGCAGACCAATTGAACATAATGAGCAGGCTGGCACCATACTACTGTGGCCTAGTTATAGCAAGCAATGATAAGCACCATGTTATGCACTACAGCAAACAATATAAGTCATACACCCTGATGCAAAATTGTAAAAGTCTACAGAGATAATAGTGACTTTAATGATTACAGGGAGTCAGCTGGCTTTAGCTAAGATGGTGAAATAAATACTCATGTCAAAGAAAAACAGTAATGACCCTACACAAGCTATTGAGAGTAACTTGGTCACATTTGCCATTGTTCCTCAGGCCAAGTACCAGTAGTGAAAGATCTTATTGTAATTTAGGAATCAGAACATTATCTCTAAGAGCAAACTAACCTCAGGTGTAAAAGCCTGCTAACATTGTAGGAAAACTGCAGCTATATAAGCACGTTTTTGTAAATCCACTCCACAAAGTAAATAAAACACATAGATGGATCTCGACAAATCCCAAGGTATTTAAAAACCTGAATCTATGTAACAAAGCAGTTATTAGGTCCAATACACTAAGAGTAGGAGAACTGTGCCAACTTTTGAGGAGGTTTGGCTCTGTGGTGTAAAGGGATAAGGTCTTCTCTACAGCTCAGATGACACGAATATAAATAGCAACACAAGCAGAGGAAGAGCTAGCAGGGAACAATGAATGTAAAAAATGTCACCTGCGTGTCAATCAGTAGTAGAGAGAGATAGTTCAGGTCAGATCGACCTGCTCCTATGCAACTAGAGGATCAGTGGACATGTGCTTGGTGATCCCAAACTGGTGATGGTAACCCTCGTAGGTGTGTATGAGAGTACACACACACACACACACACACACACACACACACACACACACACACACACACACACACACACAGTCCCTACTTCTGTCTCTTTCTTTCTCACGCACACAAACACACACACACACACAGTACCTAATTCTGTCTCTTTCTTTCACTCACTCACTAACTCACACACACACACACACACACACACACACACACACACACACACACACACACACACACACACACACACACACACACACACACACTCACCCACGTGCGCGCGTGCACACACACACACACACACACACACACACACACACACACACACACACACACACACACACTCACACACAGTCCCTTCTTCTGTCTCTTTCTTTCTCTCACACACACACACACACACACACACACACACACACACACACACTCCAGCAACCGAACAGACAATCCAAACACCTACCTGCCGCCTTTGTCCCGAAGCCCATGCAGTCGACCGAACACCTACCCGGTAATCCACCGAACAAACACCTACCCAGCAAGCCCACAATCCAAACACCTACCTGCCGCCTTTGTCCTGAAGCCCGCGCAGTCGCACGCTAACAGTCCCACCCCGCGAGAGCAGCTCAGTCCTCCTCATTCGCTCTGACTGTGGCTGAAGCAGTCCGGAGCTCCTCTATTCTGTGCGGTTGTGTCACCGCACAGATTTCTGGTATCTCACAGCAATGGAATGCTGGGTACCTGTTAATCCATATACGGACTGCCGATAAAGGCAGTCTGAGTTCAAATTAATTTTTTGTTTTGCAGATTTTTTTCTGATTTTCTAGGTGGGGGGGCTGCAGTCCGGCAGTCCTATAGGACGAGCCGCCCCTGATATATATATATATATATATATATATATATATATATATATATATATATATATATATATATATATATATATATATATATATATATATATATATATATATATATATCCATATACATATACAAATACATTTTCCCTACTGTTGAATGACTGTGCTGCATGATATGTTTGAGAAAACAAACATATCTACAGCTCAAATGGCTTATTGGTAAATTGTTGTGGCTATGGTATGCAGAGTCCTGGATTTGAGACTTGCAAGGGCTGATTATTTTGTTGCTGGCCAGGCCAAGGGCTATTGGATACAGAGTGATTATGGCAATTTTAAGCAGTTGTAAGTGGGTTTGCGTAGCAGTAAGCAATCCTAACTTCCGGTTAAATATGCTTACAGACAGTTAGCCTTAAAAGTGCTTAATCTGTGTAGACATTGATTAGCGCTGCATAAACTAGCTTAATCCCGCTTACTACTGCTTAAAAGAGCTTACTCCCACTTACCTCTATGCTAATTTCTTTAAAAGAAAAGAAAAAAGGGTTGATAGGAAAGTAGTGAAAAAGGGGGCACACAGAGGGAAAGACAATAGGGAAAGTAACTAGGAATGTGCAGGATGGGTGTAGGGAAGGTCCATAGCTGTCCATTACTTCTACAGCAGCAGCTGTGCATATATACTGAATTTAGAGGTATATTTGGACACTCAACCCCCTGAGAATAGGGTGAGGACAACAACAATGTGTTGTGAAGCCAGTTAGACCAGATTACATGTGTCCAGTGGAAATGTGTGAAATGGACAGCTATGTATGGGGCAACATTTTTTTTGGGAACAGATTGCCGTTTTTATTTTTTTAAGGTGAGAGTGGGATACTGGGGAAGGATAGTAGGTATATTTGGGGAGGGGTGGGTAGTTAGAGAGACAAGACAGACAAGACAGCATACAGGGACAGTATATGACACATGTGGTGGTAAACACCTTGGACTGGGAGAGGTGTTTGGAAATCGGAAGCTGATGAGCCCCCAAATTGAAAAATGGGACTGAGGTCCCCAACCATGGGCAGTCACCACTGCACCTTCATGGCCCCAAAGGTGGCTGTGCTGGGGGTTGAGCAGGATGGACAAGCTGACCCTCTAATTGCACCATGTGGCCCTCAAGCTGGCATAGCAGATCTCCAAACTCCTTTCAGAACTTGCTATGCACCAATCCCGGACCTGGCTTTGGGTGACAGTATCCTGTCCAAGCCCGCTCCTGGGGGGGACGAGCTCCATCCCCTGAGGTGGTTCCACCCAAAGGTGATGCAGGACCAGTGGACGAGGTGGTCTCAGTATGGGTCCCAGATGTGCTGGGCCCGGTGTCATGGCCAGATGAGTTGGGAGAGGTGGGTCCGCTGGGATTGGCCTTCCCAAGCGTGCTATGGTGTTGCAGTTTTAGAACATATGTGGGTTAGTAATAGTCAACACAATCCATGATTAGTTATAACAGCATACATAGATCTTCCCATTAACCCAAAACAACAGATTTGGAACAGTTGCATAGCAAACAGAGCACAGCACTACCAGGTTATACCTCATACCATGCTTTTCGGCCCCAAAACTTGGACCGAACCACAAAAGGAGGGGGAGTATCAATATTCGTCAAAGATACCCACACCTCCAGGTTGGTAGCACAGCACGAAGCATCAGAGACTATCCATGTGCAACTAACTGTGGGTAAAACTGCCTTCCAGTTTATAGCCTGCTACAGACCACCCTCCCAAACAAAGGAACCCCACTTGGCCTTCCTGAGAATACTGGAAAATATGAAGGTCTCTCCAAACACTATTATATTGGGTGACTTCAACTACCCAAACATAGACTGGGAGCATTACTCTAGCTCCAACACCCTAGCCCAAAGGTTCCTAGAATTTATAAACTCAAATGCTATGGAACAACTTGTTACCACTCCCACAAGAGGGGAAAACATACTGGACCTGATTATCACCAACATGGGGACACTATGCTCCAGACCAGAAGTGTATCCCTCACTGGTAAGATCAGACCATAAACTAATCTCACTGGATATTCACATCCCGACCCCACCCCTGCCCAGAAAACCACAGTGAAAACTTCTCTAAAGCAAATTTCACATGCCTCAAAA
Organism: Protopterus annectens; assembly: GCF_019279795.1. Lineage (NCBI taxonomy): Eukaryota > Metazoa > Chordata > Ceratodontiformes > Protopteridae > Protopterus > Protopterus annectens. The sequence continues at coordinate 1,539,788,127 of NC_056745.1, read as the reverse complement.
CCGAGAAATCCTTCAAAGCCCGGCCTGTGGAAAATACGGCCCAGACCGCAGAATCCTTTATAAACGCATTCTATGAACACCTTCAGGAATGCATGGATCATGCCATCCCAAATAAAACCAAGACCCAATCCTCCAAAGGCAGACGTCCTGTCTGGTGGGCCCCAGCCATAAACAAACTATACAATAGAAGGAGGAAGCTACTACATGATAGAGCAAAATCCCAAAAAGGGAAGGCATCTCTGATCAGTATTAGCAAAAAACTACGGGCACTCATAAAATCGTCTAAGGCCAGCTTCGAGAGAAAAATTGCACAGGACACTAGGGATAATCACAAGGCTTTCTTTAGTTATGTTAGGAACCTGGGTGGGAATTTCCAGATATGCTCAGAATTAGTCCAAAATGACAAAAAATACACCGAGCCCACAGACATTGCCAACATCCTAGCTGACAGGTTCAGTGCAAACTTCTCCCCCCCCACCAAAAGGGCAAATATCTATCCCAACAGAGTGCTGCCCCCCTGACATCTCAGATGCTCAGGTAAGAGCCGCCCTCTCCAAAGCCAAAAACACAGCATCAATGGGACCAGATGGTGTCCCAGGCTGCGTCCTACATGAACTCCAAGAAGAGCTAAACCCAAACATAAAACTACTGTTCAATCTTAGCCTTACTACAGGATATTTACCCAAAGAGTGGCGTACAGCAACAGTGGTCCCTCTCCACAAAGGTGGTGCCTCAACGGATCCTGGAAACTATCGCCCCATAAGCCTGACTAGCTTGGTCTACAAAGCTATGGAAAGGATCATCATGGACCTCATAAATAAAGATATTGGGGACCTACAGACACTGGATCCTACCCAGTTTGGCTTTGTTAAGGGCAGATCCTGCCTCTTAAACCTGGTCGATTTCTTTGAAACAGTCACCAAGGCCATTGACGAGGGGAAGGTGGTCCACACAGCCTACCTGGACCTCACAAAGCCTTGATACAATACCCCACTCGGGCATTATAGATAAGCTCACCAGCTTAAATATAAACCCCTATGTCACTAGATGGGTTGCAAACTGGCTCAAGAACAGAACCCACATGGTTAGAATTGTTGGAGCCATGTCAGACTCCAAACCAGTTACAAGTGGCGTCCCACAAGGCTCAGTCCTGGGACCTCTCTTGTTCGGTATATATTTCTCGGTGGTACAGGCCAACACGGAAGGACTGTGGCTGACCAAGTTCGCAGATGACTGCAAACTGGGCGCCATAATCAACTCTCCAGCCGACACAAGCATCCTCCAAAAGGGCCTCATAGAAACAGACAACTGGTGCCAGAGCCATGGCCTCAAGCTAAACGCCAAAAAGTGTATAGTCATCCCTTTTGGCAAAAACAAAGTGCCCACAAATTACCACATAGGTGGTAATCCATTAAGTACAGAAGAAGTCATTAGGGACCTGGGGACCCAAGTTGATAGCAATCTCTCATTTGACAACCACGTGGCCAAAGTGGTTAGAAAAACATTTTATATAGCCCACCTAGTCATGAAGGGATTCACATCTAGATGAGGGGAGGTCATCGTACCTCTTTACTCATCCCTCATCAGACCCATAATTGAGTACAATGCCCCTTTTGGGATGTACCTTACCAGACACCTGCAGCAACTGGAAAGACCCCAAAAGTACCTCACCAAGAGGATCAAAGGGCTCAAACAGATGCCATATGCTGCCCGGTTAAAGAAACTCCAGCTCTACTGAGTGGCATACCGCCTGCTCAGAGGCGATCTGTGCCTGACGTATAAAGCCATGTCCAACCCGGAATTAATGGACATGCTGCACCTCAGAAAATCCAAATCCCTTCAAGCTACGTGCTCGAGAGACTCGAACCTCAGCACTGAAATAAATAGGACATGCTGGAGGGACAGATTCATAACCCAGAGGCTCCCTTCACTCTGGAATAAAATCCCAGTCCAGGTTAGGCAGAGTCCCACATTGACTCTCTTCAAGAGGAATCTTGATGAGTGGATGGGAGATCATAGGTTTACCCCGGCTATCACTTCTGTGTCACTGTTAGACAGAGGCACAGTATACTAACCTCAAAAAAAGGCATAGCAAAATGAATTTAAAATGGGTGGCGAAAGCCAAACACACTCTGGCTAGGCTTATAAATGCCCTAGGGCAGATAGCCTAGTATGAACCTATGAACCTATGAACATTCATATATGGAACCACAGTGGCCTTTACAACAGCATGCAAGTTACATTGATAGCAACAGGCCACCAATAATAGTATTTCAGCATGGAACATTAATAGAAACACATTTCAATATTTTTTGAACAATAGGACATATGTCCCAACAGTAGGTTTGGTGTAAAACATACCCATTGATCTATGTGTTTAAATTATTGTTGCAGATATGGTGGAGGGAGAGAGAGAGATGTCAATTAACAACTTGTATATCCTTGCAGTACTCACAACTTTAATGATCATTGCTCTAATCATTACTCTACAGGTATTATTACAATACCTTAATGCATTGGTTTGGGCAGTGATAAGTTTGTACACAGCGTATACTTCAACCATCTTAAAGCTACATTCTCCTTCTCTTACCTGGTAGACCTGTGGGGGGAACGTTTGTTAACACTACATGACTGTTTCTACACATATTTCAATGTTCCTAGTTAAAATTATTTATGCATACAGCTTACTACCACTCCTGGGATTCGAACCATGGCTCTGTCTGCTAAAAATGCAACACTTTGTGTTTTGTCAGAGTGAGCTATTTAGAAACTGCTGTCTTGTTTTTCAGTGTTTTCTGCCTAAGTCTCTCTTGGTTTTACAATCTGACCTTGTAATTGCAGCATTCTTATACATACATTCCTAGACATATTTTCTATGTAGCACAGTGTGAGAAACAGTGGTTGACACCACAGTACTATTTGGATAGCAGATCTTGGTGAATGCAACATGTCAGGCCATACAATACCAGAGGAAACACAACCAGTCCAGGATTTAGAACTTTATTGCCAGGCAGTTACACTTTTATTTAAATATGACCTATATGGGACTATTACTGTCATATTGTCTGGTTTATTCAGTACAAACCATACACATTTTTATAGTGCCAGGTGACATTTTACTCCTTTATATTTATTTGGTATGACTACTACAAACAGGATTGTTACTCACCAGCCTCGCGACAAAGCCTTTGCAATCTGCTGGCATGGGCTTCCTGGTTCACAGCCTGTTCAGCTGCAGCTGTAATGAAAACAGAGAAACATTTATGCATATCTATCCATCACATAAACAGGCTGGACTTTGGTAAACAGTTATTGCTATGAATACTTACACACTGCTGGGACATCTCCCCTCTCTCTTGCTTCTTGGAACCACTGTTCCAAGAGCTCCCTCTTCCTCTGTTTCAAGTCAGAATAGTGGTGCTAGACCTGCTCACGAGTCAGAGGGATACCAGTGGCACTGGTGAGATCACAGACAAGACTTTCCCAGGCTTCTGCTTTATATTGGGAGGCCTAGTACTGGTGCTGCAGCAGTCTCACATCATGTTTTTTTACCAGGAGTCCTACCATCACCTTGGACTCCTGTATGCCCCAGCACTGCACCAAAAATCACATGCCCTCTCCAACACCTGCCATACTGCCTACAGTGGAGAGCTACAACCAGTTTTGAGCTGTATTTCCACTTGCTGGGTTTAAATATGGCTGATTTCCCACCCTTTGCCATGCTTGGATGGTTTTGAAAATGCTGAGCTAAGCTAAGCTACTGGCAAACTTGCTTAGCTAAGGTTGGCAGTGCTTAAATGGGCAGGTTCAGCATTGCTTAGCAATGGGCAAATCCACTTAGATGGGCTATTCAATGCTTAGTATTCATATGTACACAATGCTGACACCCGGTCAGCATAGCTGTGTTTTATTATATTGGTCTTACACCTGTATAGGATTGATTCATCATTCATTACATAATATAGATTTATTTACCTTCCCTGACATCCCCCAATGTGCTATAATTAATTTATTCTTGTGTGACTATACTGTATGAGGCATTTGTGTTTATATGGGTTTTTCACTACTTTATTACACTGACACCTCACATCTGGGCCTAATACACTACTCTGGTTGAGAAAAATAAGTTACTTCCTACATAAATATACAAATAAATTACAATTGTAATGTTTACACATACAAAATGGAAATGGCATTGGTGAGGATCAAACAGTGAATGACTACATGCATGGCATACACTCTAATCACTACACTATTGCACTTATACTTATGCTGGATGTCTATTGCTTTTTAACTTATCCTGCCATTTCAGCTGGGCTAAGCGTAGCTCAGCAATGGGTACACCCGGGCAGCTACGCTTAAACCTTATTGTATGTCGCAAAAAAAAATTTTTATTTGTTATGTTTTTTATTTTGTACCCTTTAGAATATCCATGCTAATGCTGAACCTGTTATTCTAGTAACTTTCTAGCTTTGTAGGGATGATTGTCCCTTATGGCTTTGTCCAGATTTCTTACCCTGATCGGTTGGGGGTGCTACGAGTGTTCTCACTCATTTTAAATTGCCATACAGCAATTCTAGTGTGGAGGGGGCATGTGTATTGTGAGATTACTGCTCTCAGACACACCCCCTGCACTTGTACATAGACCCATGTCTGTTTTACAGCATGGCAGCGCGCCTTCATACATATGCATGAAGCTCTGCCATGCTGAACAGCCACTGTCGCTTCCGTGCAGAATTAAGTTATTCCTGACCAGACGTTTGCTGAATCTGGGGAAATATTTGACACCTAGAGGCATCAGTAGGAGTTAAATGCAGATGCACCTGGAGGCATCACTCAGATGTAATGAGATTTATATACATACCAAACTCCATCTCCATCATTAACTTTTTCTTAACCATCCTTAAGGGACCACTGGCCAATTACGATTAAAAAAACTATTAATCATCATATAAAACTACCACCAATATTAAAAGCTTTTTGAAGCCAGTCTATTATTAATATAGGCAAGCTTAAAAACCTTTCTTGCATCCCATAAATGGAACCATATACTCTCCTTAGATGACCATAATATAGCAGCTTTAAGGTTAATCAACATTCTTCTCCAGCTGCAAGAAAAAAATGTTTCCACTTATCCACATGCTTTACAAACCCACCAAAACTGAAAGGCTATCCACCAAACTGAAACATCTCATTCTGAGGGATAAAGCCTGCAAATATGGAAAAAAAACCTTCCACAACTTAGAAACAAACTTCCTTTATAGCCTTATGTAACCTAGCCAAGCAGTCCATCCAAAGGCACAAAAGCAACATCCAAACAAGCAATCAAATCTCTTTCTTACACTCCTCCAAACATGTTTAAAAAAAAAAAAAAACTTCTTACAGGATGAAAACGTCCTCATGACACCCTGTCTACACTACAAACACCATTCAACGTGGCACAGCAAAACATTCTCCAGATTAAAGAATATATAAATTTCTTTTCAATAAACCAGACACATCTCAAATAAATCTCCATGCACTAGAAAATATTTCCACCTCCTTATCTGAGAACATAAAACCCGGTTCGTCTATCACTGCAGAGATCACCAAAGTCTTCATCTCATGTATACATGTAATCCATGTTTCACACAAAACAGAGTGCCACACATTTAGAAAACTGTTCTAATTATATCCCTCCAAAAGTAAACCACTTCAAAAGATACCTCTCACTTCTATTCAATATCAACTCTTCCAACTCTGGGCAAAATTCTGAAAATAATCGCCTATTCATGGCTCTCTCACTATATTCACCATTACCACTGCTTCTCCTGCAAACAGCATGGATTTCAGCCTGATTCAATACAGGATATATCACTTAATATGTTATGCCTGTCACCTTTTCACATCTCTTCTCCTCTTACAGAATTACTGAAGGTTGACCCACTTTAGAGACTAATGCAGATGTAGATTACACTCTGCTTATTTACTTTAATGTAGATATACAGTTTTCTGTGTAATGAATGTGAACTGTTCTGTTATTACTTACAATCCTGCCTTTTTTGTTTGTGAAATGTTGTATATTTCACAGTGGTTGAGTCTGAAGTTGGTCAGTACTAATCAATGTACTACCACAGTAAACAAATATAAATTAAAGTAAACCCATCAAAAATCAATTTACTATTCACCCCTAAAGATCCCACTCAGACATAATTTTATTTTCAGCTTGCTTTACTTTCTAATCCAACTAAGTTCTCTTCATTATATTGGTGGAGCCTAGATGGCACAGAGATAACAGCTTGTTTCAGAGCTCGCAGGAAATTATAAAAATTGACAGGAAATACTTATAAAATTATTATTTTTACAACTCCAAAAGTTTTTCAAATACTCTAACTTGTATATTCTCATGTTTGGAGTCTTTCTGTTGAAAATTTCCTGTCAAAGTATTTAAGGGAATGAATTCTTATACAGTGAAAGATGAGCAACTCCAGAAACAACCATACAGACTCTTCTCTTAAGAAAGAAATGCATCAAGTGATGACAGCTCTTCAAGACCTATCTATTAAAATAGATGGTTTTCAGGAAAAGCTCTTGGAAGTGAAGGAAAATAATCTAAAACAAACAAATATTCTTGAAGACTTATTTCAACAACTACAAGCAACAGTTTTGTATATTAAATATGGGGCAGGATTCACGAAGGCTTGCACGGAGTGTAAGAGACGTGCAACACTCCATGCAAGCCTCGTGATCCAGGAACAGCCCTAAACTCCGTGTAAGAGACCAGCTAAAACGTCTCTTACACGGACTGGGCGTGGACATGCTAAATACCTCACTTGCAGCCGAAAGGTATGCAAATTAGGTATATTAGCGATCCACGAAGCAGAAACCAGTCCGTGTAAGACACGTTTTAGCTGCAGAAATGTACTCAGTTGACAACTGAGTACGTTTCTGCAAATTCCACAATGGAGCCATGTCAGCTCCAAAAAAAGGGTGCATATGACTCAGGCAGCATGCCAATGGCCAAATATGTGGCCATTGTCAAGATAACCCGATGCAAAAATATTAAAAATATATATATTAAACCCAGCGCAGCCCCGCACAAACGGGCTGCGCTGTATAAAACCATAAAAAAGAAGGTTATAAACCCACAAATGTGGGTTTCATGCAATACATGGAATGACAATGCAGGGACCAGCAGACCAAAAATAACATGGCCACCGTGTAGTGGTTGCTAAGGGGGGAAGCTGAGTCTAAGACATGTAACTAAGCAGTAGTAGGCAATCTCATGTAAATGAGGGTTAGGATACTGAATCTCACAGTCACATAGCAAATGAGCACAGTCTGTGTACTGTAAGAGATACATAAGGGGGAGGAATAGAGTAGGAGATAGGTGACATCACAGGGGGGAATGGTAGAAAGAAATGCAGTTCATTGGAGGTCAGTGTAACATGACAGATGACAGACACAGATCATGGAAAGAGGTGTGCCACTAGATAAGTCATGGAAAGTCAAGAAATGGAAGGTGTACACTGTTACTTACACCAAAGTTTCTTGCTGGGCATGCATGTGCACGTGTGCGCACCATGAAGCGCGAGTAGGGCAGTGTGCGCACGTGTAAGGCAGACTGAGCATGTGGGAGCGTGTTGGGAGATGTTTAACACTGTTTGCGCTGGTGTGCACGCGTGTAGGGCAGGCTGAGCATGTAGGAGGCTGTTGGCAGACTTGTAACACAGTTTGCACAGGTGTGCATGCGTTTTAACCCGAATAAGTAGATTCTGAACCGTGTAAGCACATGTGCACGCGTGTAAGCCACTGTGAGTGTGTTTCTGCTGGTATGCACGTTGCTCCCCCCTGAGGAAACAGAGAGGAAAAAGGAAGCAACAGAATTAATAGGAAGCTAGCAGGGATAACTGCTGAAGCTAGCAGGTGAAAACAATTAGAAGCAGGCAATTACACAGGCAGAATAGTAGCCCAGCCCAGCACTTAAAACACTGCAAACAGTAGTGCAGGATGTTTCTCTTAAGAGACACTGCAAGGCAGGAGTAAGCTAATAGAAGTGAAAACTGAAAAAGCTTCACTCAAAGCAGAAATGTTAGGGGCTGCCATAGCTGTCATAATGAGACATAGGCGACTTGCTGAGGGTGGTGACAATGCAGATGGTGCCAGACAACCCACAGTGAGGAGACGGAGAAGAGTGTACAGGCCCAGGGTCATCTACCACAGGTTACATGAGCTGAAGATAGTAGAGCGCTATAGAGTGGACAGAGAGCTCCTGCAGCAAATTGTTGAGCTATGCAGGCCACGCCTCACACACAGAACCAACAGAGGGGAATCCATCCCAGTGGAAACCAAGGTATGTGTTGGCCTAAGAATACTAGCAACAGGTACCTTCCAGAGACCAACTGGCGATATGATGGGGATATCACAGGCATCAGCCTCCAGGGTACTGCACCAGTTCCTGGATGCCATGTCAGCACATGTCGGTGATCATGTATATTTCCCCAATGCCCGTGAGGTATTGGCCAGCAATATGCGTCTCTTCCAGCAAATAGCGGAATACCCTGAGGTAGTGGGTACAATAGACTGCACGCACATACGCATCAAAGCACCAGCCAGTGAGCGGGGTAGGGCCTACATTAACCACAAGGGCTTCCCCTCCATCAACTGCCAGGTCATGTGTGATGCCCAGGGCATAATAATGAATGTGTGTGCTGGCTGCCCTGGGAGTTACCACGATTCCCACATCTGGCATTTGACGCAGCTGTACCAGACATTTGCCAATGGGGACATCCCACACGGACACCTAGTGGGGGATGCAGGTTATGCACTGGAGCCGTGGCTGATGACACCCATCAGAAGCGCACACACACCTGAACAGGAACGCCATAATGAGGCACACGCACAAACACGTAATGTAATAGAGCGTGTGTTTGGGCTGCTCAAGTCACGGTTCCGGTGTCTGGACACATCTGGTGGAGCCTTGCAGTACACACCAACTACATGTACCCAAATTGTCATGGTATGTGCTATGCTACATAATATGATCTTGCGAAAACAGCTGCAGCAGGACCAGCATAGGGCCAGGCCAAACAGCCCCCCACCATTGCCAAGGCCATCACAGGCAGAGCGTGACTCAGAGGAGGAACAACCTGAGCCTGCCCCAGTAGGCAGAAGGAGGCATGCCCAGTATGCCCTGGTCTTGGCAAAGAGGCAACGCATAGCACATACACTGGCTCAGTAGGAACCCTGGGAATGATACCCCCTCTGACTCACTCAAATAATAACATGGATGCCTAAAATGACATGACCTGCTCAAAAACATGTACAGGGAAGTGTAATATGCGCATCTGACAGAGGCAGCCCTGCAGCGCCACCTGAGGCATGAATGCCATGTGTTAAGTAATGTAACACCATGTACTATATGCACACCTGAGCACCCTGACTAACATCCACCCTCACCAAGCATGAAGCCACAAAATGACGATGGGATGATCAAGTGCAATAACTGGCTGAAGTAATGCAGTTAGTCAAAGGGGAGACAATGTGTTTCAGGCTGGGAAGACATGTGGAGCATGACATGATGCACCACCTGCTAGGGGTGGCGTGCACCTATCATGCCATGCCCCATGGATACTGGCAAAGGCTGTCAGTACCCACAGCATGCCCTGAATAGGTAAGTCTCAAAACACAAACCCACCTTCATAGGTTCCACAAGGAATAGGAACCTAGATGTAATGCTACCCAATGCCAGATGTCTAAACAGCAAGATGTGTGCAGTGTAAACGCACACAGTATGGAGAATGTAGATACCAGTCCTGTAATAGAGAACTGGGTCAAGGCTCACATCAGCACCCTAACACTACCAGGTCACACCTCATACTGTGCTGTACAGCTGCAAAACATGGAACAAGCTACAAAAGGAGGGTGACTAGCAATAAATGTCAAGGATAACCACACCCCCATGTTGGTACCACAACAAGAAGCAGCATGAAGTAGCCATGGTCAAATACCAATGGCTAAAACCGCCTCCCAGTATATAGCCTGCTGCAGACTACTGTCCTAATACCAGGAACTGCACCTGGCCTATGTTGGAATACATGAATATATCAAGCCTCCCAAACCACATTATATTGCTTGACTGAAAATACCCAGACATACACCTGGAGCATTATACTAGCACCAACCCAGTAGGAGAAAAGTTCCCAGAATCCATAAACCAAAATGCCCAGGAACAATGTACCACTCCCAAAAGAGGGGTAAGCATACTGGATGTGATAATCAGCAACATGTGTACTGGATGGCAAGATGAGAAGTGTACCCCTCACTGGTAAGACCAGACCATAGAGTAATCACACTGGATATACACATCCTGACCCCAGTCCCTGGCCAGAATACCACAGTGAAAAACATGTGTAAAGCATAGGTTGCCGCCCTCCAAACTGATGTTGAATCCACGAAAGGCCCTGTGCAAGTGCAGAATATGGGACACACCACAGAACATGTTATACAGGCCTTCCATGAACACAGCCAGGAATGCTTGGAGTATGCAATCACAAATAGCAACAAGACACAATGCCATACATGCAGGCATCTGGCATGCTGGACTCCAGCCATTACCAAACCATGCAAGAGAATGAGGAAGCTACCATAAAATAGAGCAAACATAAAAAGGGAAGTAATCACTGACCAGTAGTATGGCAATAACATATGTCCACACATACAATCCACCAAGTCCAGCCACAACAAATAGAATCTGTGAATCCAGAGGCAATGTGACACCAGTCCCAAGTACACAGACAACCACAACACCCCCCAATAAATACAAATATATGTGATAGGTGCAACCATGTATCCAAACCAGAGGTTGAGCTCCACCAACTCAGTACTGTCAAAACTAGTCAGGAGGAGAAGGTAACCACATACACCACAAACCCAGTCCCACATAGACCTACCACAACTGTAAACCAAACATATAAACACAGACAAATATTCCCAGAGGCCTTAATTACAAACACACCACACCAACAGAAGCCTCCAAAGCAGATCACAAGCAACCGCAACCTTCAAACATAGCACATGCAACGAATAGTATGCAAAGCTGGTGTGCCAAACAGTCACAGGCCAGAAGGAGTAACAACATGCCTGATACAGTCGTAATAGGTGTCTGTATAGGCAGACACACTGCTGTCCCACTCACCAGACTGAACAAGGGAAAGGGTAGAGTAAGCTGCCTGTAGGCTGCCACAAAATGCCACATAACACAAGTACGCAGGTCACCCCAAAGCAAGCAGAAATATGATGCACTCAATGTCCATGCTGGTGTGAATTACCTGAGATGTACCTCCCTGCTCAACATGAAAAGAGACATGGATGGCCCCTCTGAGTATGTACCCCAGGCCGGTATGACACTGGCTGTGTGCAGCATCCAACCCTCACCAAGAAAGATGCCACAGTACAAACACAGAATGCTCATGTTTAACAGCTGGCACAGTTACAGCTGTCAGTCCAAGAGGGTCTAATGTCTGTCTGCTTGAGATGTCAAGCATGACAAGCCATGCTGCTGTTCCAGGGATGGCTTGCACCTGTTACCCGTGTGCGTCTGGATACTGGATAAGGCCTTTGCCGCCTCCATAGAGCCGTATGTAGGCAAGGCCAAAAAGACCATCCACCACCCTAGAAAACATAAGTGGTAGGAAACATAAGGGTAATGCTGACCAATGCCAGATGTGTAAACTGCAATATGCATGCCCCTGAGGCACTTCCCATTATGGAGAACATCGATGTCTGTGCAGTGACAGAAGCCTGCTGCAAGCCTAGTGATAGCACACCAGCACTACTAGGTTATACCACATATCATGTGTTATGGCCCCAACACCTGCACCAAAACATCAAAGGAGGGGGAGTATCCATATGCAGCACAGACACCCATATGGCCAGGTAACTGACAATGCACAAAGCAGCGGAGACCACCCATGTGCACCTAACTGTAGTCAAAACTGCTGTACAGTCTGTAGCATGCGACAGACCACACTCTCACACACAAGAACTCCACCCTAACATCCTGAAGACACTGGACAGTATGAATGTCCCACCAAATACCAGACAAGGTACACACAAATTACCGCATTAGGTGGCAAAACATTATGTATGCAAGGAGTAATCAGGGACCTAGGGACACAGGTCGACAGTAATCTGTCATGTGACACTCACAATGCCAATGTGGCTAGGAAGATTGTCGATATTGGACACCATATCATGAAAAGATTCACATCTACATCAACAGAGGTCACTGTGCTGCTGTACTGTTCCCTTATCAGACCCATAATCTAGTAAAATGACTCATATGGGATGTACCGTACGTGACACCTGCAGCGTTTTGGAAGACCTCATAGTTACCCCACCAAGAGGATAAAGGGTGTGAAATATATGTCATATGCTGCCTGGCTGTAGACACCCCAGCTGAATGCAGTCACAGACTGCCTACACAGAGGCATTGTATGTCTGTTGTACAAGGCCATGTCCAACACAGGAGTAATGGACATGCTCCACCACAGGAAATCAAAGCCATTGGAGCTGTGAGAGTGACAGATGTCAGCCTCAACACATAATGAAATAAGATGTGCTGGAGGGACAGATACATAACCCAGAGGCTCCCCACACCCAGAAACAGGATCCCAATCCATGTTAGGCAGAGCCCCTCACTGACACCCCTCAACAGGAATATTGCCAAGTGGATGGATGATCGTACATGTATACTGGGGGTCCTCACTGTGTCACGACCAGACAGTGAAGAAATTCATAAATGGCCATAATAGAACATAGCAAGGGGTGGCGAAAGACACACACACACTCTAGCTAGGCTTACTAATGGCCTAGGGTGTATAGCCTAGTATGAACCCATGAACCTATGAAGATACAAAACGTACAGGACACTAAGGATAATCACAATGCTTACCCAACTGATGGTAGGAACCATGTTGGGCATCCACAGATATGCTCCGAATCACACAGATATTACAAACAACATACCAAACACACACACATATTGCTAACATACAACCTGTCAGGTGCAGTGCAAACACCCCAGAGTGCAAAATACCTATCCCAGCAGACTGATGGTCCCTGACATTGCAGATGCTGAGGTAACAGCCATCATCTGCAAAGCAGAACACACAGCAGCAAAGGTATGTGATGGTGTCCTGTGCTGAGGCCAACATGGACTCCAAGAATAATGGAATGCCAAATCACACTACTGCCCAATGTCAGCCTTACCACTGGATATGTACCCAAAGAGCAGTGTACAACAACAGTGGTCCATCACAACAAAGGTGTTGCCTGAATGGATACTGCAAACTACCACCCCAGGATCCTGACAAGCTTGGTCTGCACAGCTATGGAAAGGATCAGTATGTACCGCAGACAGAAGGCTATTGTGGACCTACTGATACTGGACCCTACACAGTGTGGCTGTCGTAACTGCAGATCCTGCCCCTAAACATGTTTGACCCATTTGAAGCAGTCATTAAGGTCATTGATGAGGGCAATGTGGTCCACACAGCATAGCTGGACCGTGCACATGCTTCTAGACAATACCGTACGAGTTCTGCATGGATATGTTCACCGGCTTAAATATATACCCCTATGTCAGTAGAGGGGTTGCAAATGAGACCAAGGACAGAACTGACATGGTCAGACATGCCGCATCCATGTCAGACTACAAAGCAGATATGAGTGGCATCCCAAAAGGCCTGGTCTTGGCCCCCTCCCCATTCTGTATATATGTCCCATAGGTATAGGCCAACATGGAAGGACTGTGAACGAACATGTATGCAGAGGAGTATAAACAGCCCACCATATCCGACCCCCAGCTGACACAAGCAACCCACAAAAGGGCCACCTACAAACAGACAACTGGAGCCATAGCCATGTCAGGAAGCTAATCACAGAACTGTGTATAGACAACCACCGTGGATATACAGTAAGTGCCTACAAATGACCACACAGGTGTTAACCCATGACGTACCTAACATGTAATGTGAGACCTGGGTACAAAAGGTGATAGATATCCTGCACTGGACAAACATGTGGCTGTAGTGTTTGCAGAAACATATACTATATACCCACCCAAACATGAAGGTTGGCAGATGTAGATAAGGGGAACTCACTGTGGCTCTGCAGTCATCCTCCATCAGCATCACAAGTGACTACAATAGCCCCTGTGGGATATACCGCAGCAGACACCTCCATCAACTGTAAAGTCCACAACAGTACCCCACCAGGAGTAGCAAAGAGCATGAACAGATGCCATGTGTTGCCTGAGTAAACAAACTGCAGCCCCACACACCGCCATACTGCCCAGCTACAGGCAAGCTGTGCCTGATGTATGAAGCAATGTTCAATCTGGAATGAATGAACATGTTGCACCTTGTACAATCTGAATGGCAGTGAGCTATGCACATGAGAGGCCTGAACCCCAGCACTGACATACATAGGACAAGCTGTACAGAATGATCCATAACACAGAAGGCACCCCCACTCTTCAGTAAACTCCTGGTACAGGTCAGCCGGAGAGTCACATATTGACACCCCTCAAGAGGAATCCTGATGAGTGGATGGGAGATGGTAGGCTAACCCTGGGTATCACTGTTATGTCAGAGGTAGACGGAGGCACAGTATACTAACCATGACATATGTCATGGCAAACTCCAGTTACAATGTGTGTTGAAGGACAAACACACCCTGTGACTAGCATCAGAAATGGCCTAGGGAACATTGCTAGTGTTTGCCAATGTCCACCCATGTTGTGGAATACACTAGCAATGTTGGACGAGCCTGGTGTAGGTAGTCCATATCTGAACATAAGGCAACATGGTCATATGTGCACAACTGGCCCCTACACAGTCTGTTGTGCTCACTATGAAGATGTGAAGCAGTCATAGGACTAAAGCCCAGGATACTGTCCACCACAGTGAAAGTACTGAACCAGTACACTATATGGTACTACAGTGTTAGGTCATTATGAAAGTATGTTGAGAACTGTCTGCAAAGTATCCCATGCAATCCCTGCAGGCACAGTATAATCCCTGTTGTGGCAGACATGAAGCAGTTGGCCAGTTAGTACACAACATGACACCCAACACACAACCATAAACGTGAGATATTGTTGAAGTTCACACACACCCAAATATGTGGTGGACTTCAGAGTGCAACATATGGAAAGCTCACACTGGGCATGCTCACACACTTTGATAAATGAGGCATATGTCAGACAACATGCCATGGAAAGGCTGAACTGGGCATGCTCACACACTTAGGCCATATCTCCATTTAGCAGTTGGCCACACATATCTGGTATTTGTACGTGTCAGTCCAGGAACCAACCACAACACAGCAATCTGCCCAGTGCACACAGTAAATGACTACAGAGACATAAGTGATATAGTGGATCGCCGTCATATGCAAACATCTTCCACAGATACACAAGTTGGTCATAGGAACAGGGAATGCTATGGCAATAAAGACCTGCAAACAGTAGAACAGTGCAACAAATATTGTGCATCAGACAATTGAACATATGGATGTAGAGGTCAATACTAGGCTTGTTGCCCTAGGGAATGACAGCTCAGCCAGAGTGTGCTTGGCATCTGCATCCCCAGGACAGTAGGCTACTGTGCCACTGTAAAGTAGGTCACAGAAGGCAACATGTGAGGCTAGTGAGCTGTGCCTCTGTCAAGCAGGGGCACCGTGGAGGTCCCAGGGATTGAATGTGCTAAGCCACAGCCATGTTGTCGGTGTGTGCTGGGAGAGGGTTGCTGAGGATCTCTGACAGTAGGTGTCCGTCAATAACAGACTGAGGGGAGCCCTATCTGCATTCTCTGGACGATTCCACTGTCAACACTGTGTTGTAATGATTATGTGTGAATGAAGTGCCATGCTGGAACTGTTCACAGATGTCCTCCCTCTGTGGGCTACAGCTCTGCAATGTATTAGCTCACTCTGTCTGTTGTACGGCGCATATATGGCTGGTGTACAGCTGACAGGTGTCTTGTTGTGGAGCAGTCATGGGTATATGTGGGATAGCATGATCAATGCAAACCGTACACATGCTCATAGAATGCAATTGTCAAGGATTATGCTGAGTGGCCAGTATAGTCCCCAGCATGGGTCCTCTGAAGTTGTCCACCCCAGTCTTCACAAGTGTAGAGTCTGCTTGTGCTAAATACAGTTTGTGTGCAGTGACAACCTTGCCTGGGGGTGGAGATGGGATATGGATGTCCAGGGAAAGGTGGGTATGGTCAGATATCAACAATGGTGGTCTACCTCTGGTGTGGAACAGTGAGTACCCACGTTGCAGATGGACAGGTGCAATATGTATTCCCCCATGTGGCTGTGGTGTGTGGTTCTGCCATAGCACATGGACCCACAAATTGTAGTGGCTGTAGGGTAAAGTGGTAGAGGCCTGAGTAGTTCTCACACACAATATGCCTGTACTTGATGTTAACAACTGGAATGGTGTATGTGAACACCTGCATATCCCGGCACTGTTCCCAGGGAAGCTAAGTGTGAGTCCTGGATGTGGGTGTGGTGTTCTGGACTGGTTGTGTTGTGTGTTACAGGTCCTGTGGACACAAAGCATGGTATAGAACATAACCTGCCAGTGCAATGTGCATATCTGACCCTGACGTAGGTGGCTGCAAATGCATATATATGCTATCCCCCACCTGACAGGTAGTACTACATGTACATACCTCTGTAGAAATAAATATGTCAGCACCCTATAAATACTGCAGGTGCAGAACAAATGCCCCGTAATTCAGATAGTGCGTTCTGCTAATGCGTCTTCCTCAAGTGTCATAATATAGTTAGATAGGGGTTTGAATCCTGCAAATGCTCAGTCTGTGTTTGTGTGTGTGGGTGAGTGGGGTTTGTGTGTGTGAAAGGCTGTGAGAAGGAAATGTCCCTTTTGGCAACTGGGAAAACACACTACAGGATGCACATTCCCCTTTCTAAACACTGATGATGTCAGCACCCTATAACTACAGCAGGAGAAGGGAAACCACTCACTAATGCGAATAGCGCACTCTGCTAATACGTCCGTCTCGAGTGTCATAACATAGTTAGGTAGGGGTTTGAATCCTGTGCATGCTCAGTGTGTGTGGAGGGGATTAGTGTGTCTTCAAGACTGTATGAAAGAAGTATCCCTTTTGCCAACTAGGAGAACACACTACAGGATGCACATTCCCCTTTCTAAACACTGATGATGTCAGCACCCTATAAGTACAGCAGGAGAAGAGAAGCCTCCCAGTAATACAAATAGCGCGCTCTGTTAATGCGTCCGACTCAAGTAGCATAACATAGTTAGATAGTGGTTTGAATCCTGCAAATGGCAAGTGCGTGTGTTTGGATGAGGGGGGTTAGTGTGTGTGCAATTCTGTGTGAGGGAAATGTCCCTTTTGGCAACTGGGAGAACACACTACAGGATGCACATTCCCCCTTCTAAACACAGATGATGTCAGCACCCTATAAGTAAAGCAGGAGAAGAGAAGCGTACCAGTACTTCAAATAGCGCACTCTGCTAATGCGTCCGTCTCGAGTGTCAGAACATAGTGAGGTAGGGGTTTGAATCCTGCAAATGTTCAGTGTGTGTTGAGGGGGCTAGTGTGTGTGCAAGTCTGTATGAAGGAAATATCCCTTTTGGCAACTAGGAGAACACACGACAGGATGCACATTCCCCTTTCTAAACACTGATGATGTCAGCACCCTATAAGTACAGCAGGAGAAGGGAAACCTCCCAGTAATTCGAATAGCGTACTCTGCTAATGCGTCTCTCCCGAGTGTCATAATATAGCTAGGTAGGAGTTTGAAACCTGTCAATGGTATTTGTGTGTGTTTAGATGTGGGGACTCTGTGTGTGTGCAATTCTGTATGAAAAACATGTGCTTTTTTGAAATCAGGGGATCACACTACATGATGCACATTACCCTTTCCAAACAGTAATGATGACAGCACCCTATACATACAGCTGGAGAAGCAGCATCTGCCAGTACTCAAAATAGCGCAACCTGCTACAGCGTCACTCTCAAGTGCCGTAACGTATTTAGGTAGGGGTTTGAAACCGGCAAGTGTGTTTGGATGTGGGGAGTTTGTGTGTGTGCATTTCCGTATGAAAAACATGTTAGTTTTGGCAATCAGGAGATCACACTACCTGATGCACATTACCCTTTCAAAATACTGATGATGTCAGCACCCTATAAGTACAGCCAGAGAAGAGGAACTATCGAGTAATCTGAATAGTGCGCTTTGCTAATGCGTCTTTCTCACGTGTCGTGACTTAGTTAGGTAGGGGTATGAATCCTGCAAATGGCAAGTGTGTGTGTGTGGGGGTAGTAGTGTGTGTAAATGCAAGTGTGAAAGAACAGATCCTTTTGGCAAATACTACAATGCACCAGATGCTGCATATTCCCCCAGTAAACACAGGGGATGTCACCACACCATCAGCACAGCCAAACAGGGCTAGTTGGCAAGTAATGCCAATAGTGCGCTCTGCTACCATGTCTATTACCATTGTCAGAGTACAGATAGGTATGTTTTGGTAACCCACAACTGCCACGTGTGGTTGTGTCACACATTATGACCTTGTGTGGGTCTTTGTACATAACAATGCATGCCATTGCCTACACCAGCAATGGCATTGCACACATGATGTATGTGTGTGACACATACACATAAATACCTGTGACCTGCAGTAGTTACCATGTCTGACACATGCCTCGAGTGGATATATGGTATTTGCAATGTATACCAATATGACTGTGTCTTACTGTGCAGGGGCCGCACGCGTTATGTGTCTATACAGTGTGGGTGTATATGGTAAAATACCTACAGCAGGGGATACACATCTGGTCTGGGCCATATAGTGTACATGTAGTCGATGTACAGGTGCTGCATGTTCCCACCTGTTGTGGTAGTGGTAACATGTCATTCCACTGCAATTCAGTGACCACATGCTGTGAACCCTTCAACTAGTGTGTTGTAGCTATAGTAATGCTCACGCACAATGTTTGGCTGGATGCAGTCCAGCCATATAAAGACAGTTCTTGAGACTGTCATATTGCCAGTGTTGTTATGGAGGATAGGTGGTCTTCTTGTGTATGGGAGGGTTGTGTGTGCCAGGCTATGAACCAGATGGCAGTCCGACACACTGTTAGCTGCACATGATTAGGCCTTGATGCTTTGTGCTGTGCCAACAACCTGGAGGTGTGTGTATCTGTGGTGCCTTGGGATACCACCCCCCTGTCCATGTGTGTTACATGTGTAGGGGACGACAGGCATGGTAAGGGGCATAACCTGTCTGTGATGGGTAACACCTGTGAGCCATGTATCAGGACTCTGGTACTGCACAGATATTGCAGTTCACCATGCTGAGGACAGTATACGGTGCATGCATCTTGCGGTGTACACTGCTGTTGTTGTGTAGCAGCACTGTTAGTGTCCTAACCTGTGTGATACCCACAGAGGTGGCTATGTAAACCGTGTCCTGCAGCATAAGGCAGTATGTGTGTATCAAGGAGCTTTGCCAATATACATCGGGCCATGGGTGTCACATGCAAGATGACCCTTGCACATCATTGTGGCTTCCCTAGCATGTAAGCACACGTTGACAGCCAGCGGATACCCTATGAATGACATTGGAGACTGAGCATAATGTAGACATACAACACCCTTCCCACATATAGTGGTAGCATACCCGGTGAGGGTATGTTGGCAACCAAGATCAGGCCCATAATGGCCTGTGCCACATGCTGAGAGATCCATTCTATGTTCCCTATCATGTAGTCCAGGGAGGTATGTCTCAGGTCAGCCATAGTGGCATGGTCAATGAGTGAGTCATATGTGTCCATGCCTCTGACTGACCTGTATGCATGTGTTCTGTGGTGGACCATAGTGCCCCTGAGGCATATCACTGTGACCTTCACCAGATACAGCCTGTTGAGTGGGAACCCAGTGCAGCACTCAAGACAGGTACCTGACACATCTGTAGCAGGTGTGTTGTGTAGCCCTACAGGCTGTGAGTGTGTGGCACATGGGATGTGTGTGCCATGTGTGGCATGTGCTCTGTTCTGATGGAACATATGCCTGTGTGCCAGCTGCGGAGGTGTGTGATGCTCAGGCAGGATGCTATTCTGAGTCCCCACGTATGGCCCAGTGTGTTCAGCATGCTGTCAGTGCGTGTCAATGTCTGACTTGTATTGTAGTCACTGTAATATTTTTTATTTATTTATCTTACATTAGTTGACCGGGATAGTCAGACTGGATGCATGTCCATTTTCAGCGGAGGCCCGGAGAGAAATGCTCCAAGGGTAAGCAGATACAGCATTACATAATACCAGCATTACATATTACAAACAGATTATTTACAGAGATTACATAAGTAAGCAAGTTAAACATGTTCCACAGGTTAAAGTTAGTCCTGAGCACAAGTCAGGATTAAATTAAATTACACAGTAAACTGGTTAACAGATTTTACACGTTCGAGTTAGCCAGGCTTGATACATTGACATAGCCAGTTAAGTGACAAATGTTGTTTGAGTCTAGTGTTAAATTGACCTAAGGTGGAAAGTAAGGTAATATAAGCTGGAAGTGAGTTCCAGGATCCACTTACAGAGTTTGCAAAGAGAGAATCACCGGCTGTGTTATTAATTTTGCCAGTCTGAATTAGTAGTTTGTTAGAGGATCGAAGCAGTCTAGGATTGTTATAGGGGGTGATAATATTTGAAGTGCAGGAGTATTGTCCGGATTATAGAGGATTTTATAGGCCATGATCACTGCACCTTGGCCTCTGCACCAATTGTAAGCCAGCATTTGCTAATTGCATACAACCAGTTGTGTACTGATTGCAGTTCTCACTGTGATTTCAGGACAGTGCTATAAAAGGGTATGTGAGATAGGCATTGCCCTTTCAGATTGTAAGGGCGGGGACCATGCTGGTATGCTGTGGACACTGTTCTGTGAGTGTAAAGGTTAGTATCTCTCTCATGATTCAGGCTGTGTTG
The DNA here is from genome assembly GCF_019279795.1 of Protopterus annectens. Taxonomy (NCBI): domain Eukaryota; kingdom Metazoa; phylum Chordata; order Ceratodontiformes; family Protopteridae; genus Protopterus; species Protopterus annectens. The sequence goes on along the minus strand of NC_056745.1, from coordinate 1,539,767,095 downwards.
TAGATTCTCATTTCTCCATTCCTCTCTCCTGTTCCCTGTAGTAAGTGTGTATGCACAATGACACCTACAACTATATATATATATATATATATATATATATATATATTTATATATATATATATGTACATATACATACATTTATATATATGCATTAACTGACATTATTACCTACAAGCTACCAACTAACATGGCTGTATCTGTTCACACACTACTATTATGGGAATCCAGTAGTTTTGACAGTAATTCTACATGACATGCTTTGGGTACTACACATCCAATATTCCCTTTACATTCATCCCTACTATTACATGTTATATTTATTTTAGCACAATGTTCTTGTATAAGAGTCATGGCTTAGTGGTAGGTCATACAGACTAGTGTTTCCTGGGTTCGGGACTGACAGTGGGATTTTATTTTGCTTTTGAACTGAGTACAGGACCTGTCAATCAAAGTGACTAAGGCACTTTTAAGCAGTTGTAACCGGGTTAGCGCTGGTTTGTGTGGAGCTCACGCATGCGCACTGGCGGTTAGCTCACATGCGCACACCCGCTTACAACCGCTTAACAGTGCTTACTCTGGCGCACACCCGCGCTATTTTCTTTGAAAGAAATGAAAAAGGGGGGGAGACAGGAAAGTGGTGAAAAAGGGGTCACAATAGGGTAAGACAGTAGGGAAACAAGCTTGGGATTTGCAGGAGGGATGTAGGTAAGGCCCATAGCTGCCCATTTCTTCATCAGCAACAGCTTTGCATATGTATGTAATTTGTTGTGACATTTGAAACCTTCCACCCCTGAGAGAGGTGTCAGGACAACAATAATACTTGTTGTACAGCCAATTGTAATTGATAGTTTCCATGTCCAGCAGACATGTGTGCGGAATGGGCAGCTATGTATGGGGCATAATTTTTTTGTGGGTACAGAGTGCCCTTTTTTTTTTTTTTTCAGGTGAGAGTGGTATGTCAGGTGAAGGAAGTCAGTACAGCTGGGGAGGTAGGTTGGGTAGGTAAACAGACAAGACAAACAAGACGCATACAGTGGCGGTGTATGACACGTGTGGGGGGGGTTACACAATTGACGGGGATGGAGGTTTGGATATCCAGAGCCCATGAGCCCACAGATGGCAACAGTGGAACTGATATCCCCACCCATAGGCAGTTGCCACTGTTCCTTCACTGCCCAGGACGGGGCTGTGCTGGGGGCTGTGTAGGCCGGGCAACAGGCATGCCTGTAAGTTGTGCCACCTGTGCCTCAAGCTGGCGTAGGGGCTCAAGAACTGAGTCCCGAATCTCCCTACGCACCACAGTCCAGACGCTATGGAGGGTGAGTTGTGGTTCTCCTCCAGCCACACTTGCAGAGGGGGGGGGGCGTGCCCCATCCCCTGCAGTGCTTCCACCCGCAGGTGGCACAGGGCCACCGGAGGAGGGTCCAGACTGGGCACTAGTGCCAGGTGCACTCGCCAGCTGAGGTGGGAGAGGTGGGTCCGCTGGAAACCGCCTTCCCTGTCGTCCTATGTTTTGCATTATGTCATGACAGTTTGGGTTAGTGACATACAATACCATTCACAATTAGTTGTAACAGCATGCATTAGTATTCCCATTAACCAAACACCCAGATATTCACACCATTGAACAGCGAGGATAACACATGCATAATTTGAACAGCAATACACAGTCCAACAACATGCAGGGTTGATTGATGGCAACAGGCCATCAGGTTTGGATGTATGAACAGGGCAGATGCATCAACGGACATGCAAATATATATGACCCAACAGGACAAACGTCCAGGGGTGTTAATTGTGATTGCACATACCATTTTCACGTGGAATGGGTTATATGTGGTTATAGGGTGGGGTAAAGAAAATAATATTAACACCTTCAAATACCAATACATATGCTGTACATTTCTAATAGCTGCACATATATACACACTACTGTTCTAACTACAGTTTCCTATATGATAACTATTTCAACTTGGTGATAGGACTGTTACTGCAACATCAATATAGATTTTATTGTTCTTCATACACATTCATATCTAGCTTTGCTTAGCTACATCATCCTGCTACATTTGCTTTATATAGCTGTAGACAAGTGTGGATGTTTGGTATATCAGACAATCATACTATCTGCATATTGCAGACTGTGAGCAACATATCCAGATTTTGGGATACACATTCCAGATGCAGCAACACTTTGAACAGATTTCGCTGTTTGGTTTGGATTCTCACATGCATTTCATTCTGTACTGACTGCAGTATACTTTATTCAGGGGTTATTACTACTGTATTGCTGGATTCATGACACTTTCTAACACTCTCTCACTTGTTCATTTTACTATTCAGGATGGTACTTACTTCTAGGCTTTATTGACATGTTTTACCTGTAGTTATTACAATCCTTTCCAGCAGTCTCACTTCTGTCATGTTTCAGTATTTCAACAGGGATATATTTCACACGTGATTTCATCATCTTCTGCAGCTATACTTTTCAGCCTGCTGCAGGTTGTGTACTATTTTCTTACAGGTGGGGCATTTTTATTTCAGAATTTATGTCAGACATTTTCATTTTTCTGTTTGGCTTACAGGCTGCAACACACTTTTGTAATCAAGCAATACTTGCAAACACTTTCACACTGTTACTTGCACATTTTATTCCTTAGTGACTACACTGCACTCTTTTGCTGACTGTCATACTTTTATATTTGTTTACAGTTACTGGTAGTGGATTACTGACCTGCCTGGTGGCGCAACCGCACCAGTCTATCGCCATAGGCTCTGCGGTTTGCAGAACGGACACCTGCAGCTGTAATATAAATGAAGTAATATTGGAATACACATCTTCATAATATCAGCTAGTTTAATTTCTTACATACATAATTAAATGTAACTTACTCAGTAGTGGGGCGTTGGGCATTTGCCGGGCCTCCTGGATCCAAAGGTTCAGTTGGTCCTGCTTGCATCTCTTCAGGTCCGCATGGTGGTGACGGACCTGCTCACCAGTCCTTGGAATCCCTGTGGCACTGGTGAGATCATGAGCCAACTGGTCCCACGCCTCAGCCCTGTATGCTCCCCAGAGGACCTGGCCCTGCATGAGTTGGGCCTCATGATTGTGGACTAGCAGCCAGACCATGTACCTGGACTCCTCAACGCCCCACCTCTGTGCTCAAAAGCAACTACCCTCTCCTACTCCTGTCATTCTGGCTGCAGTTCAGTTCTACAATTGTTTATGCTGTGTATTCCCGCCTATGGGGCTTATATAGTCCATTTTTCCTCACATATCTGTGATTGGCCATTTTGGAATTGTATCAACTTCAGTAAACCTGCATTGTCATGCTCCAGTTTGTATTCATTCCTATATATTAGCTATTATTGCATTTACAGGTACTGCTGTCATGGCTTAGTTGTTCAGTACCTTGACTATGGTGTATAGTATCCTGGGTTCGAACCTGGCCACTACTTTTTATTTTTTATGACTGTCTAGACAAGCTTAGGGGTGTGTCTGTGTAAAGGCAGTTTTGATACGGCTTGCTCAACGTTGCCCGTCGGTTAGCTTGTTTGCGCTGTGCGCAGCTCCGCGCAAACGGGAGATGCTTGTTTAAGCCTCATTTGGCTATCAGCACACATATTACGCTCAGCTCAATTAGGGGCACTTAGATTTAGCATGTTAAACCACTACTCAGCTATGGGCACTCATTTTGCACCAGTTAAACCACTGCTCACCAACGGGCAGATGCACTCACCCTGTTAAACTGTTGCTCAGCTATGGGCACATCTGGCATTTTTTATTGTTTTGTTACCTCACATTTGTTCAATATAGATGGGCTATTTCATTACATTTTACATAAAATGTGATTTTATGTGTACATATTTGTCAGGGACTTGTTTCACGCTTATTTTGCTAAAAATAAAAATTGGTGTTGCGGGGGGCTCGAACCATGAATGCCTGCTCTTCAGCCAACTTCTCTACCGCTATGCTATTGCTTCTTGGCTTACTTTGTATATTTAGTTCTTATATGCTTTCCCACTGACTGCTAACTGTAGCTGCGCTACGGGCACGCCCGTGCAAATGAGCGCACTCACGGTTAAACATCTTTACAATTTACAAAAAAATTATGTGATGTTCATTTGTACATTTTTTGTTCGTAGTCTGTGGGGACATGTGTTGTGTTGTGTTTATTCACATTTCCATGGACTCTGGCGTGAGTGTTTACTTTGGGAACTTTTACTCTTCTGGGGGCATGTCCGCTTACAGGGCTCGGCCTACGGACACGCCCCCTACTGTCTTACACGGACAGTGTTAGCCTTAGGTGTGATTCAGCATGCTCTCATGAATATGCAGAGCATGCTGACATCACTCCGTTTAACTGCAGCCTCCGTGTATGAGTTATAACTCTTACACGGAGGCTTCGTGAATCCTGCCCATGGTCTATCTGATGTTGACAAATGATACTCCAACAGAAGTACTGAAAAAATCAGAATGCCTGGCTACTGGAAAAATTAGATGATCTTGAAAAAAATGAAAGATGAAACAATATAAGAATTTTTGGCTTACCAGAAAAGACAGGGAGAAGACATGGTCTCTTTTGTGAAAGCACGGATTCTTAAGACATTAACTTTCAGGAAAAATGTTCATATGGAATTGAGAAAGCACACTGATCGAATGGGAAAACACTTCCTTCCAGCTCTTCAGCTCATCCAACATCTATAATAGTTAAATATTTCTCTTGTTCAGATAAAGAACTGGTACTAAAATCTACTTGGTCAAAAGTCCTGGTAAAATTTTCAGGTTTGACAATGACTACTCATTTAAAACTATAGACCTAAGGAAGAACAACTTGGCCATTAATTAATCTTTTAAGCAAAATAACATCAAAGCACAATTAATCTTTCCTCCAAAAATAAAATTGCATCTGTCTTCTGGTACTAGAATTTTCAGCACTATGGAAGACATCTCTTTCATTAAGAATAAAATAATTTCTCTTGTAGAGGATGTGGACTGGATTTTACTTACCCTAAAAGAGCTTCAGAAAAAAGATAGCTGGTCTGATGTTAAAAAGAAGAAACAGAAAACAGACCTTTCTAAAGAATCATCGCTCAAAAGACTATAAAGTCCAGTTACATTACTTTGTTTTATTTTATTGAAAGTGGTGACTAATATATTATAATTCTTGTTCTGTCGCATTTAAGGTAATGTGTTGTTTTTTTCTTTTACTTATCTTCTTTTAGCATTTGCATTAATATATATATATATATATATATATATATATATATATATATATATATATATATATATATTTCATATACATGCTATAGGTTGGTATCCTTATAGTTCTCCCCCTGCTGATATAATAGTTGTACTACTTTACTAGTCCTTCTTCTTTAAGTATTAGATTGGTTGTATTACATTGCTGTTTTTTTTTGGTACAAATGTGACATGAAATGGAAGGGCTCCTTGATTTTGCTTCCTTCATTCTTTTATGCATCTGTGTTAACTGATGTAGGTATAACGACTGTTTTTTTTATTGATTATTTCTAATTTAATTGTAGATATACATATATATATATATATATATATATATATATACACATATATATATATATATATATATATACACATATATACACACACACACACACACACACACACACACACACACACACACACACACACACACATAAAGACACACACACACACACACACACACACACACACACACACACACACACACACACACACACACACACACACACACACACACACACACACACACACACACACACACACACACACACACACACACACACACACATACACATATATATATACATACATACATATATATATATATATATATATATATATATATATATATATATATATATATATATAGTCATTTTGAGTTATGATGCCATATTTGAGTAAGATTTGAGAGGTTTTGCTTTTAAAACATGTGTGGTCATGACGTTTATTAACAGCCGTGTTTATAATACAAATCATCATGTCGGTATGTGAAGTTTTATATGGATTCACTTTAGAAGCTGGAAGTACTGAAAGCTCAAATTTCAGTATCTCGAGCCCAAGAAGTGGAATCCACAAAACAATGAAAACTAAAAACCTCGAAATTCAATACCTCGAATACCGGAAGTTTTGAATTTCACGGTTTTACTACACACACACACACACACACACACACACACACACACACACACACACACACACACACACACACACACACCATCCACCACACAAACACACACAATCACTCTACTACATGAAAACAAGCCCCCCTGCACCCACCATGTGGGGGGCTGCACCGCCCAAACCCCCCCCCCTACTTAAATATTTTTACTCCGAGGTCGAGGTCACACTACATAGAAACACACACAAAACACCATCACACAAGCTACTTTCTCTTCGCACACACACATCACAGCAACAAAACACATTGACACACACCACAGCCCCTATCCAATCCCCTTCACACACACACACACACACACACACACACACACACACACACACACACACACACACACACACACACACTTACCTGAATACATAGCCATAGCGGAACTTTAAAAGTGCAAAATTCAAAACCTCCGGTATTCGAAGTTTGAATTTCGCGCTTCTAAACTTTTGCTATTATGTGGATTTGGCTTCTTGGGCTCGAAGTACTGAAATTTGAGAATTCAGTATTTTGAGCTTCTGAACAGGACCCATATATATATATATATATATATATATATATATATATATATGTCCACTATGTAATTTGAAATACTGAAATCCCGAAATTCAGAATTTTGAAATTACATAGCCGAAAACTCAAAGTTCAGAAACCGGCAGAAGTATGAAATTCAAAATCCCGACGCACAGAGATGTTGAATTTCCGCTTCCGCTGGTGTGTGGATGTATCGGTTGAATTTAGGTAAGTTTGTGTGTAAATGTGTTGGTTATGGGCTTTAGTGAGTGTAAGTGTGTGTTGTGACTGTGATGTGTGTGTGATGGACTGTAAGATGTGTGTGTGAGTTTCATTTTGTGTTTCGGTTTGTGCAATCTCAGAGTTTGAATATATAAGTGGGGGTGGGGCACAGATGAATGGTGCAGGGGGGCTTGCCTCCCCTGTTTATCTATAGTGTAGATGCATTTATTTGATAGTGGGTGGGGGTTGTGTTTGTTTATGTGTGCACTGTATGTGTAGCGTAGTTTCGGTATTTTGAATTTTGCAGTTGTGTGTTTTCTGAATTGTGAGTTGTGCTTGGGTTTTAGCTATGTATATATATATATATATATATATATATATATATGTGTGTGTGTGTGTGTGTGTGTGTGTGTGTGTGTGTGGGCAGATTTATCTATATGTATATACAAACACACAGCTCCCATGTTGCATAGCTGCAAAGTAAGTGTGGATATTTACCTACATGTATTTAAACATGCAGCCTGCATATTACACATCTGCAATATATGCTTACACATTTACCTATATGTATACAACCATACATAAGAAAATGAGCACCCAAGTCATACCGGGTTACACCTCCTTCCACATGTTCAGACCACAAACTGAATGCATGAAAACTAAATGAGGTGGTGTATGAGTATTCATTAAAGATAAATACACCTCCAGATTATTTAAACAGTTTGATTTCCTGGAGATAATTCAGGTGAAATTCACTGTTGGTAGGACACCTATTCAAGTCATTGCCAGCTACAGGTCTCCACTCCTTGAATCAGGACACCCACTCTGCCTATTTGAATCTACTTGAGTCTATCAAAATACATCTGAACACTATGGTTTTGGGTGACTAATTACAGATCCATTGACTGGGTAAATTACTCATACTCAAACTCACCTGCCCAAAGATTCTTCAACTTCATTAACTCCAATGCCCTAGACCAGCTGGTTGACACCCCCACAAAAAGTGCCAACATCCTTGAGATATTGCTTACCACTATGGGGGACCACTGTAGCAGCCCTACTATGAGGTGTTCCATGGTGAGATGACAGAACAGCAGATTTTTTTAAAATAAACACAACTTTTCAGGTAAAGCACCAGGTCTCAATAAAGGTGATTTCAGTAAATGTGAGCCAAGTAGCATAAAACACACAACAGTTTATTCACAGATTGAGCACTTTCGTATCCAAAAACAGCAAACTTCACCAGAATCTAAATTACACCATATTCTGTTTAGTTTAAATAACCCCTTCCCACAGTATACTGGATGATTTGAAAGTGTCTCATGAATAAAAATTAATAGTTGCTAAATATACATCCAACAAAGAAGATCTTATTGATGAGTTAGAATTTATTGAGAAGTTATTTGGTGAGAGGGGATATCCGGAATCTTTGGTTAAAACTATAAAAAAAGAGGTTCTAACAGGTTGGGGCTCGGGATACGTACCCTTATTAAACATGTGCACCCCAAAAGAGCAAAATACAATGAACAATAAGGAGGATAAAACTTTTCGCATAGACACCAAAAAAGAGAAAACAACATATTTGGTGTTAACATATAACAGGGACACTGGTACAATTCAGAAAATAATCAATAAATATTGGCAAATGTTTAATATTATGCCAAATAGTTGTAAGGTGTTTCAGGAACCTTTAAAGTTTAGCTTTAGAAGGAATTTAAATCTAAAGGATATTTTTGAGAAAGGGGTACCTAGAAAAGTTCCAGAGGATACAAAAAATGGGGGGACCTTTAAATGTGGTAGGTTCCCACAATGTCCTTTTATAGCACACAAGTGAATTATGAATACCAGTGGTCCAATATAGACTTCGTTCATGTGAAAAGTACAATTGTACAGCAAAAGGGGTGGTGTTTATAGCATTCTGCACTTCCTGTTAGGCATATTATTTTGGAAAGACAGAACGGACCCTAAAACAGAATTTATGAACACATGTACGATATCACAAGAAAAAGGGATACAAATGCTCTATATTGACATGCATTAAAGTGCAATAAAGCTGACTTCAAGTTCTGGATTATAGAAAAGGTAAAACATCAGGAGAGAGGAGGTGATTGGGAAACAAGATTAGAATTTAGGGAACTGGTATGGCAACTAAATTTAGATGCATGCACATATCTAGGACTCAATGATCATGTTTCCCTGGCCCCTGCTTTAAAATTAAAAGCAAATACATTATGATATTTTGGCATTGTCATGTAGGCGAATGGTTTTATTTATGTGCTAAAAATGTTAAATGGTTTATTTATGTCTTAAGAAATGTATAAATGTTTTAATATAGTTGTGTATATTTAACAAATATTATTTTTATTCATGAGACACTTTCAAATTATCCAATGTACTGTGGGGAGGGGTTATTTAAACTAAGCAGGATATGATGTAATTTAGATTCTGATGAAGTTTCCTGTTTTGGGGTATGAAAGAGCTCAATCTGTGAATAAACTGTTGTGTGTTTTATGATACTTGGCTCACATTTACTGCAATCACCTTTATTGGGACCTGGTGCTTTAACTGTAATATTTTGTTGGTTTGTGATTGTTTCCCCAGTAGTTCTGTTGTTTTTGGTTATTATAAATACAACTTTACCAGGAAATACTAGTGCTTTCATCTTACAATTAAGACTTCTTCAGATATACACAACAGAACAAATACTCAGCTTAAAAAGACCAGTAAAGTCACATGACACAGAACACAATAAACTAATAAGAAGGAAAGGTGAGGTAGTAATATTTCTAAGATCATTACAGAGTTAAAAATTTTTACGAGAAATGTTAATTTATATGTATCTCTGGGTAACCAGGAATATGTTCCTAATCCACATTGTCTGCATTTTCCCAGCATAATCAGTCCTGATTTACATCCACTTTTGTTACAGTTTGAAAAATCTTGTGAGGTGGATATTCAATATCATTTAAGTGCTGGGACTGGTATTCTGTGTAATTCCTTTGCAATTACTGCCTGTCACTTTAAATTGCTTTGCCTCTCCTGTCCTTCTTATTAGTTCATTGTGATCTGTGTCATGTGACTTTACTGGTCTTTTTAAACCGAGTACTTGTTCTGTTGTATATATCTGAAGAACTCTTAATTGTAAGATGAAAGAGCTAATATTGCCTGGTAAAGTTGTATTTATTTTAATAAATCTGCTGTTCTGTCATCCTGGTTGCGATTTGTGAAGTGCAGTTTGGCTGGTTTGTTTTTCCATATTCCATGGTGAGATCTGACCAGAAATCAGTCTCATTCGAAGTAACTATTGCATCTGACCCCCCCTACCCCCAGCAGCAACTAAACTAAAAAAGTTCTTTAAAGCAGATTATAACATCTTACGGTATAAATAGCTTCACTGCATCACCCCCCTCAGATGGAACTGGCAACTAGGCCAAGTTCTACACCAGTGCTTTATACAAACACCTGTATAACTGCATTGACTTGGCCATACCTGATAGAACAAATACAAGCTACTCAAAGAAGAGCAAACTTGCCTGGTGGACAACTGCCTTTAACAGGGTTTATAATAAGAGGAAGAAATTGCTGCCTAAGAGTAAGAGGGAGAGTGCCCTAAACTGGAAACACTCCCTCCTCAGCTTAAACAAGCAAATAAGACTTCTTGTGAAGTCCTCCAAAGCAAACTATGAATCCAGATTAGCTTCCTCAACTAAGGAAAACCATAAGGTATTCTTTAGTTACATCCATAACCCAAAAGGAAATGCCCAGATTTGTGCCAAACTGGTAGTTAATGATACCACATATACTGAGCCTGTGGACATAGCTAACCTGTTAGCTGACATATCATTCCCCTGTCTCTGCCGCATGTATCGCAAGACATCCCTACCACCTGTCCCCTACCTTGTATCTCTAAAGAGCAGGTCATAAACACCATCTCTAAGGCAAAAACACAGCATCTATGGGACTAGAAAACATCCCAGGCTGTGTCCTACATGGGCTCCAACAAGAATTAGCAACACCATTGGTTACTCTTTTCAATAATAGTCTAAGCACCGGCTTCATCCCAGATGAATGGAAAATGGCCACCATTATCCCCTTGTACAAAGGTGGTGTTTCCACTGACCTCACGAACTGCAGACCTATTAGCCTGATTAGCTTTATCTGCAAGGTCATACAGCAAATCATCATAGACATTATCAACAAAGATATAGGTAATCTCCAAACACTTGACCCTACTTAGTTTGGATTTGTCAAAGGGAGATCATGCCTGTTAAACCTGGTAGACTTCTTCGAAACAGTTACCAAGGCCCTGGATGAGGGGAAATCTGTACATACAGCCTACCTAGACTTATCCAAGGCTTTTGACATTATTCCCCACTCAGGCATCATTGATAAACTCACCCAGCTAGGTATCAACCCTTATATCATTAAATTAATTGCTAACTGGCTTACTGATAGACCCCATATAGTCAGAATAGGGGAATCCAGCTCCAACAGCAGACCTGTAACCAGTGGTGCTCCACAAGGGCCATTCCTGGAACTTCTACTGTTTGGAATCTATTTCTCCAAAGTACAAGCAAAAACTAAAGGTCTGTGGCTGACAAAGTTTGCTGATGACTGCAAACTGGGGGCGGTCATAGAATCTTCAAATGATGTCAACATCCTACAAGAGGGTCTTACACAAGCAAATGATTGGTGACAAAGTCATGGCCTTAAATTCAATGCAAAAAATGTATCACTTTCAGTAAGAGCGAAGTTCCTGCTAACTACCACATCAATACCAACACCCTAAGCATGCACTCAGTGATGCGAGACCTGAGCATAGATAGTTTTTGCTTGTACTTTGGAGAAATAGGTTCCAGACAGTAGAGGTCCCAGGAAGGACATTCTATATTGCTCATCTCATAAGTAAGGGCATTGCCTCCAGAAAAAAAGAAGTTATAGTCTCCCTGTACTCTTCCCTCATCAGACCAATAATAATTTTGGTATGTACTTTTCCAATCACCTGCAGCAATTGGGGGGACCACAAAGGTTCCTCACAAGGAATATTCCAGGTCTTCAGCATATGTCCTATGTGGGTCATCTGAAATCACTGTCACTTTATTCTGCTTCATACAGACTACTCAGAGGCAATTTCTGCCTTGCATATAAGGTAGTCTCTGACCCTGGTTTATTGGAAATGCTACATATCTTCAAGTCAAATGATACACGGTTTACTCACTCTAAAGACCTTAACCTGGTATGTGACATTAATAGAACCTGCTGGAGGGACAGATTTGTCTCCCAGAGGTTATCACACCTTTGGAACAGACTCCTACTTCATGTCAAACAGAGCACCTCACTGGCTCTCTTCAAACGCAATCTGGATGATTGGATGGGTAACCGTAAATTCTCCATGGGGGTTTTACCTGTGTCACTCTTGGACAGGGGTGTTGATTGTTAAAATAAGGGTAGACGTTAGCTAGGCTTGTAAGGGCCCCAGGACCATTAGCCTAGTAACTTCCTATGATTCTATTATTCTATGAAATGTTATACTTAGCACAGATATGATTGAAACCTGCAGAACTGCCAAGGAACTAGTGAGAAAGAATAAAGAAACTATTGTCTCCAGGTGGAAAAAAGGGAAAAAAAATGAAAAAAGAACTAAGGTAAGGACACACACACTACCTTTATAGATGAGGTCCTTTTCACTGAGTCCCAAAACTTGTATCCCTGTAAGTGTGATGAGAGGATGAAGTAAGGGGACTGATGTCTGTTATTAGCTGCTTCAGCATACATATGATAATTGGTGCACTAGTGATCTTTATGACTATCATTTGCATTTGCTGTTTTAGGGATTTGTTTTACTAACATGGGAAAATAAGGACATAGAAGTCTAACAAAAGCAGTACCAGAAGCAACGTTATTAATAAGTCACCCAACTTGCAATAGAGGGCATTGGTTCCAAGTGCTTCATGCCTTTTATATCAACCTTTTGTCCAAAAAAAAAAAAAAAAAAAGGGATATATTGACAGTCAGTCATTCAAAAGGTAGAGAAGCTACTTTTTCTTTTAAAATTGATAGGCCTGTTTCTCACCTTGTGTAGAATTTACATAATGCATACGTAAGTTGGGAATTCAGTAGCATGATGTTCTTTTTATAAGCGGTGGTAAGAATCATGATAGATAAATTATTAATTTTATTTGTTGATTAAACACAGTTACATTTATTACCACTACAGTAGAATATTTACTTAACAACTTTCCAATAAATTGTGTCTGTTTTTTTATCAATGTAGAAAGTTCTTCACCCTTTCATTTTGGTTTTCGTAATACATCAGATTTAATGTCAGCATTCAGCACTGAAATTAATGAAATTTGAGCAGGTCATGCTTCAGACTAATAGCCCTAGAGACAGCATTTTTTCTGAGTTTAATTTATATATACTGTTAAGTGTGTACTCGTGAGTCATAATCATAGGATCCTCTTTAACATACTCTTACTGTACTCAGTGCAGTACGTGTATTCACAATTTATATAACACCTGCATACAGAGGTCCAGTTTGAGGATGAATGCTACATGATGTGTCATCAGTTGAGATGTGTGTTAAGACCCAGAGATTCAATAATGGAAACACTAAACTTCTCTTTTTAGCAAGTGAGAGGTTAAGCCAATCACAAAATAAAATTTAATAGCACACAGTAATGATGGATCTTGTCAAGTTGAAGAAAACGGTAGCAGCTGAACATTTGCTTACTCACAGTATTATCGTTAACATCATACTGTCATGCAATGAACAGCAGATTTGGAGACGCACTATAACCAATGTGATCTCAGATTAGTTTATGGTAATATGTCTTGCAGAATAGGGTACTTTTCCTTTGTTGTTATGTTGCTGATTCATACTATATTTCTCAATACAATTAGCAAGTGATATTCTATCACAAATGTAATTCTGTAAACACTCCTTTCTTTATCGCAACATTTGCAAATAATTGCTGCTTATTCTTGTAAACGTTTATCTTTGTGGGATTAGGAAATGATAAAGAAATCAATAATACTGCAGTTAATTCGATTTGTTTATAACCAAAGAAACCTTTTGTTAAAAACATTCTAAAATTATTAATGGGAAGTGGGAAAACTTTGGGGAAATGACTACAAATTAGAAATATGATTGTATAACAGGTAAATGACTTTATTAATACTGAATTTAAGATAATAATGGCCTTTTTAAATATCGGTGATATTTACTTAACAACTAGAATCCTAAACTATGACATTTTCTATGTGTTGTTGTTGCATGCTGATAGAAAGAGTTATTATAAATCCATGTATCAAGTTCTCTACTGAAATGTCAACACATAATATCAAGTGCTAACTTGCTAAAGAGAAACAAGTGAGGAAAGAAGAGAAAGGAAAAGAGAGAAGGGAGCAGAAAGAATTTAAAATCATTTATGGTACATCAGGTGTTTTTATATGTAAAAGAATTGCATTATGGTAAGTACTTATAATGGTTGAACAAGAAAACCAAACTGGTATGGTGGTGGCGTACTGGATGGGGTGCACTTTGGACTGGAGAATGATTTAATAATTACTGTGGTATTTTCCAGTTTGGAATGGGTTCTATTTAGTGTGTCACTACTTTTTCACACCATGGTAACTCTCAAATTGCATCCGTTTCCAGACATGATTTATTAAACGACCTGCTTACCAGTTCAGGAACTGGAAAGTAGAAGTTAAAAACAAGAAGTCCCAGTACTGATTCCTGGGAGGTATCACTGGTTGATTTTATATTTTTTGTTTAAATGACTCCCATTTTTATTGTTTGGATTTTATTGTCCACTCAGTTGGCTCTTATAGGTTCATAGATGTTTACTAGGCTAATGACCACAAGAGCCTTGTTAAGCCTAGCCATGCATCCCAAATCTCTGACAAGTTCTGATACCCTTTATAAGTGTAAGCAGAGGCTTTGGAGATAAAACATTTACAAGCTAGGGCCTAGGACATGAACCATTTGCACATTTTCTGTGCCCATTAGAGACACAGGTGCCAAACCAAGGATGAATTTCCTGTTCCCCATCCAATTGTCCAAGTTGCACTTGAATTGGGTTAGGGAGGAACTCTGCTTCACATGGACAGGAACCCTGTTCCTGAGACGGTATAATCTCTGTGATACATACCTGTCTCTCCAGCAGGTCCTATTTATATTGCAGGCAAGGATTAACACTTTAGAATGGGTAATTCTGGTGCTGTTTGTTTTGCAGATATGCAGGAGGGCCATCCAAGTGGAGTCTGACAATGGGGTCTACTTTATGCGCTCGAAACACAAAAAACCCGACTCCAAATAGCACGACACATAAAGAGCGAACTGCAAATACATCAAACGTACTAAAGCATGAAATTTAAAACCTCAAACTATCATAGTCGGCCAACCCACCACCTGCAACACACTACCTACCCAAACACAATAAAAAAACACATACATACACTAACCAAAACCCTACTTCTAACCCTAAATCAAAGCACCAAAACCCTACTGTTAACCCTACACTAAATCCTACATACACAACTATCTATGCACTATCCTTAACCCCTCCCTAACCCTAAGGTCCGTAACTACTGCACACTTCCCCTACGGAGCTCTACCCAAACAAACTAAATATTCCACACACACATACACTTAACAAAACCCTACACTAAACCTTACATACATTACCTACACTAAACCTTACATACACTACCTACCTATGCACTTACCTTAACCCCTCCCTAACCCTAAGGTCTGTAACTATCACATACTTACCTTATGGAGCTATATCGCAGATGGGCCAACTATGCAAATTCGATATTTCCACTTTTGCGGTTTCATTCGACGTATTCGTGGTTAGCTCTTTACGTGTCGCGCTATTTGGATTCAGGTTTTTCAGCTTTCGAGTGCATACAGTAGACCCCTGACAATGCCCTGTATGTCAGGCCTAGATCTTCCCTCAAAGGCCTGTAAGAGACAGAATATATAGATAGGGCCTTGAGGTGGTATGCATAGGACATTTTACTTAAGCCCTGTATTCTTTTAGTGAGGAACCTCTGTGGACATTACAGTTGTTGGATATGCCTGGTTAGGTACATACCAAAGGGGGCATTGTACTCAATGATTGGTCTAATAAATGCCAAATACAGTGGAACAATGACTTCCTTGGACTTAGATGCCATACCTTTGTTTATATGTTGTGCATCATAGAATGATTTCCTCACTACTATAGACACATGATGGTCAAATGTTAGATTACTATTTATGTATGTCTCTCTAAGTCTCTGACTACTGGGTCATCTCTAAGGGGTGTGTTGTCAATATGATAGTTATCAGGAGTCAATGACTTCCCTAAGGATACTATTATGCATTTCTTGGCATTTAGTTTTAGTCCATAGGTTCATAGGTTCATAGACTGGTACTAGGCTATCAGCCCTAGGGCCTATACAAGCCTAGCCCTAACAATTCCCTGGCTATTTCTTCTCACAGTATTTACTTCCCTGGACCCCTGTCTAGCAGGGAGACTGATGTGATCCCCGGGGTGAATTTCCTATCTCCCATCCAATTATCAATGTTCCTTTTGAAGAGGGCCAAAGAGGTGCTCTGCTTGACATGTATGGGTTGTCTATTCCAGAGTCTGGGGAGTCTCTGGGTCAGGAACCTATCCCTCCAGCATGTATTGTTCATTGTGATGACAAGGTTTAGATCCCTGGAGTGTGTTTCTCTGAGGGATTGGGATTTCATTAAGTGTAGCATGTCCAACAGCTCTGGGTTTGACATGGCCTTGTATGTTAAGCAGAGATTGCCTCTGAGTAGACGATATGCAACAGAGTATAGGTGGAGTTTTTTTAGACGGTCAGTATAGGGTATCTGCTTTAGGCCTGTGATTCTTTTAGTGAGGTGTTTCTGCAGCCTTTCCAGTTGTTGCAGATGTCTTGAGAGGTACATACCATTCTATAATTGGTCTAATGAGGGATGAGTACAGTGGGAAAATGTCCTCCTTTTTTCTGGATGAAAAGCACTTAGTGATGAGGTGTGCCACATTGAAGGATTTCCTGACTGTTGTGGTGATGTGGTCATCGAAGGTGAGACCACTGTCCACCTGTGTCCCTAAGTCTCTTATCATGCTTTCGGTGTTTAGTGTACTGCCACCTATGTGGTAAGTCATGGGTACATGTTTTTTCCCAAAGGGAATAACTATACATTTCTTGGCATTGAGCTTGAGCCCATGGCTCTGGCACCAAGCATCTGTTTCTGTAAGGCCCTTTTGTAGAATATCCACATAATTTGGGGATTCAATAATGGCTCCCAGCTTGCAGTCATCTGCAAACTTTGTTAGCCAGAGTCCCTTAGTGTTGGCCTGTACTTCAGAGAAGTAGATGCCAAACAAGAGCTGTCCCAGGACTGAACCCTGAGGTACTCCAATTGTCACTTGTCTGGAGCTGGATTTGGAGTCGGCTACTTTTACAGTGTGGATACTGTCAGTAAGCCAGTTAGCAACCCATTGAGTGATGTAGGGATTAATGCCCAGCTTAGTAAGTTTATCTATGGTTCCAGAGTGGGGGGTGGTGTTGAAGGCCTTGGTGAGATCCAGATAGGCTGTGTGGACCACCTTATCCTTGTCCACAGCTCTGAAGACTAATTCAAAGAAGTCAATCAGGTTCAGGTGACAAGATTGGCCCTTCATGAACCCAAACTGCATGGGGTCCAGTGTTTGAAGCTTGCCAATGTCTTTGTTTATAAGTTCCATGATAATACGTTCCATGGCCTTGCAGATCAGGCTCGTCAGACTGATGGGGCAGTAGCTGCCACGATCCAAGGTGGATCCCCCCTTTGTGGAGTGGGATAACTGTAGCTGTGTGCCACTCAGTGGGCACAAAGCCTGAGGTGAGGCTATGATTAAACATGACACTTAGGTGAGGTGCCAGTTCATTTTGTAGTTCAGGTAGTACACAGCCTGGGATGTCGTCTGGTCCCATGGATGTTGTATTATTAGCTTTGGAGAGTGCATTTTTTACCTGTGTGGCCGTTATTACCAGAATTTGGAAATCTTCTGATATTGAGATGGGCTCTTTAGGGAGTCAGAGGGGGGTGAAGTTTGCTCTGAATCGATCTGCCCGGATATTGGCAATATCCTTGAGATCAGTATATTTAATGCCATTTTGTTGTAGCTCAGAGCAGATCTGAGCATTGCCGTTTAGATTCTTGACATAGTTATAGAATGCCTTGTGGTTGTCTTTGGAATCTTTGACAATTTTATTTTTGTAACTAGGTTTGGAGGATTTTATGAGGGATCTCAGCTTCTTACTGTGGCTGGTAAGGGAGTTTTTTTTTGCATCCTGGGATTTTCCTATTTTCTGCAACAGTTTCTTCCTTTTGTTGTAAAGTTTGTTTATGGCAAGGGACCACCAGATTGGCTTCCTTTTTTTGGAGGAGAGCATCTTAGTTCTATTTGGGATGGCATGATTCATGTATGAGTGGATGTGCTCATACAGTGCCTTAGTGTAGGGTTCAGCAGTCGAACTTTCAGTTCCCGTCTGCATGGGTGTCATGAAGTTTTTCACTTCTGACTTAAGTAGCATGAAGTTGGCTTTGGAGAAGTTTTTTTACAGAAGTTTCCTTACTGGGGGGTGGGGATGGGATGTGGATGTCAAGGGTGTTTAGCTTATGGTCAGACCTGACCAACGAGGAGTTGACCATAGGTGTGGAGCATCGATTTTCCATGTTGGTAATGACCAGGTCTAGGATACTGGAGCCCCTGGTGGGACTAAGGATTAGTTTCGTTGGAATTTATGAATTCCAAGAACTCTGAATTGACTGTCTCTGACACCAGCTGTTTGTATCAGCCCTTCCTGGAGAACATTTGTGTCAGTGTGGGATGCAATGACAGCTTCTAATTTGCAATCATCTGCAAATTAAGTCACCCAGAAACCACTGACATTGGCCTTAACTTCAGAGAAGAAGTAAATGCCAAAAAGTAACGCTCCAATGACTGATCCCTGAGAGACTCCACTTGTGACTGGCCTCTTTGTAGAGGTGAACTCCCCAATTCAAAATTCCTGGGTCCTGTCTGTGAGTCAGTTGGCTATCTACCAGGTGACTTACGAGTTGGTACCTAACCTCTTGAGTTTTTCAACAATGCCTGAGTGGGATATTGTGTCAAATGCTTTGGCCAGGTCAAGGTAGGCAGTGTGAACCATTTTGCCCTCATCCATTGCTTTGGTGACCTTCTCAAAGAAGTCTACCAGGCTGAGTAGCCATGATCTGCCCTTGATGAAACCAAAGTGGGTTGGGTCCAGTGTCTGGAGGTTTACTATATAACTATTGATGATTTCCATGATAATTCTTTCCATGGCTTTACATGTAAAACTAGTGGGACTTATGGGTTTGTAGTTCTCAGGGTCTGTAGATAGCCCACAATTGTGCAGAGGGATGATTGTTGCTGTTCTCCACTCATGAGGCATGACGCCTGTTTGGAGGCTACAGTTAAATAGCAATTGCAGAGGCTCTGCTAAGTCATATTTCATGCTATTTAGAAGGCATCCTGGGATATTGTCTGGACCTATTGATGGAGTGCTTTTGGCCTTAGAGAGAACATTAAGGACCTGTTCCCTAGACACAGCTGAGAGAGTTATATTTGCTGCTTTTTTCCTGAGGGAAGGTTGAGGTGGAGAGAGAGGGGTAAAGCTGGAACTGAATTTATTAGCCAGTAGGTTTTCTATATCTTCTGGCTCATTATAGGTGGCTCCATTTACAATGAGCTCTGCACAAAATTGTGTATTGCCTTTGAGGTTGTGTACATAGCTAAAGAATGCCTTGTGGTTGTCCCTGGCCTGGGAGGACAAATTCACCTCATATTTGGCTTTAGTAGACGTTATTTGTTCTCTGATATGTTTTTTTTTTAGTTTGATGAGAGTGTTTTTATCCTACTGGGTGCTGCACCTCCTAATTTTTACCATGATTTTCTTCCTTCTTTATACAGCTTACTGATTTTGTGATTCCACCAGGGTGGCTTATTTTTTGAGTTAGTTCTGTACTTCTTCCTGATGGGTACAGCTGCCTCTGTGCAGCTATTAGCATGCTTGTACAGGGTCTCTGTGAATAGTTCTGCATAGGCAGGAGTTTTCTCAGGGTTTATGGGGGCCTGACATTTTGCCAGGTTCTCTCTTAATAGCAGGAGGTTAGCCTTAGAGTAGTTTCTGAATATTCCAAGTTTAGTTGGGGGCCCAGATTTTATTTTTACTTCAAAGGAGACCATTTTGAAATCTAACCTTACCAGGTAAGACATAACAGTGGGGGTTGTGCAGCACTGTCCCGTATTAGTGAGGACCAGATCCAGTATGGCTGCACCCATGGTTGGTGTATTGACTATCTGGCTGTTTGTGTTTACAAAATCCAGGAATCTCTGTGCCTGTACATTTGGTATCATATAGGATTCCCTGTTAATAGTGGGTTAATTAAAGTCACCTATGAATATGGCATTGGGTGTTTCTAATACGTTTAAATACATGACGCGGGTTTCCTGTGTCATAGAGGGGGATATAAAATTGACAAGGAAGTGATATTGAATATTACCTATGGTGATTTGAACATGGAGAAGCTCAAGTGCGTTGTCCAGTTTGAGCAGCTTGAGGTATATTTATTTTTGATGTAAACAGAGACACCTCCACCTTTAGTTCCTGTCTGTCTAGTAGCTGGTCTAAATGTGTGGAAGGCATTATAATGTTGTATTGTTGATGTGCTTTCTGAGGGTTTAAACCATGTCTCAGTGACTGCACAGACATCGGCATTCTCTAGGGTGAAGAGAACTTCTAGGGAGTGGAGTTTTTTTGTTTAGACTCCTAGCACTGAGGAATAATACCTTTAGATTTTCTTGGTTTTGATTTGCTATGTTGCAAAAGTACATTCAGTTTGGCATTGCCTAAAAAAGGCACTATGGGGAAGACAATGTTTTAACTAATATTCAAAAGCCTAGAGGGGAGAGGTACAGACCATCACTGGCAAATCAGTGTGGTCTGTTGACCATCTCCTTCCAAGCTGACAAATATTGCACCACCTTAGAATGACACCAGAAACTAAGCCAATTATTAAAGTCAATCATCTTTTGTTCATGTTGTGGCATCATCCTTGGAGAAGGTAAAATGCTGCTCAATGCCAGGCTTGTACCAGCCTGAGACACATTTTCCAAGAGCTCCATGATGTGTCTCTTCATTTAGTCTAGGGAGATACGTCTCACATCATTTACTACCACATGGACTCTGACTGAGTCATACTGATACTTGTGGTCCAATGACCTGAGTGCATGTGTAATGTGATGGATCGTTGCCCCAGATAAGCAACTGACCATGACTTTTTCCTTACTCAGCCTGGTGCGAAGGGCATCAATGTGTCTCATGATGGAGTCTCCAATGAACAGAATGTTGAATTGTGTGGTGGCTTGCATTATGGGCTTAGAGATAGAGGCTCTATGACATGTGACTCTATGTGTAGATGTGAGTGTTGCTTTGAAAGAGTGCATTTGGGGATGCTGAGGGTATTTGCTATGTGTATTTCATCTAGGAGGTCTTTGTGTTTCAGGAAGGTTACATTTAAGTGCCTCAGCATATGTGGGTCTATATGTCTGCTTTGAATTGTGTGTGATGGGTGCAGCATATGTAATACCGACAACCTTATTGCCATTAGGAGTACTTTTATGTGAGAACTTTGCCTCCAGTGACATTGTGTAAATACATCTCTCACATACCATATCAGTTTGTTTGAGGATTAACTGGTTGTCAGTAAATATGATGCAATTTCTACATTGCCTCAGGATGCCCATATCCACCAAGCTAGTAATGGAGATAGTGGGAAAGTTCATGTCCATGGCAAAAGACCCTTTTTTATTGATTAGATGGCTACATTGAGAATATAAATCAATGTCAGGGGTATTCAGTTTGCAACTCTGGGGACAGTGCTTGTCACTGCAAACTAGTTGTCTTGTGTGCAACTAAATACTGGCGAAATTTCAATTTCACTTTTGTAGGAAAAATGTCACTCAAGGTGTTTGAGTCTGGACAGCCAGATATTATGAAATTAGTAACAAATCAAGTTGTACTTACTAAAAACAGAGAATTAACTTGTGAAGAATGATGAAAAGAAGGGAGTCACATGAATGGCTACTGCTTGGCTACTACTAGTGCTGGACTCACCATAGCTTCACTCTGATGGGATACAATGCTCCTTTGCTTCTTCTCTCACCAGAAGCAAAATGTTAGAACCAATCCCGAAGATAAGAAGCAGGCCACAGCCTGTTTGGGGATCCATAGTATTGTACCAGATGATGCAAGGGTCTGTAGGCTAGCTGTAGCCTTTTCCTGGTAGATGCCTTGAATAGCAATCGGATCAATTGGGAACAATAAGCACAGGAACTCACTGTCCAACCAGAAACAGTGAGGAATCAATGCACTCTGCTCCTTCTCTCACCTGGAGCAGAATATAAGCACAAATTCCAAGCTGTCACCTATGAAGCAGTTATTAGACTTTCTGGTAATCGACCGTCTCCAGGAAGTAATGTCTCTGTGCTCCTTCTCTCACCAGGGGAAAACAGAAGCACTAATCCAAAGATGACTGCTAAAAGGCAGAATGTGGTCTCTCTATTAACTGGTGCTCTTGCAATAGATGTTTAAAGGTAAGATATAAACATTGGTTAATATTATAAACACTGCAGTGTGCACTAAGCAGTTAGATATGAAAAAGGGGGAAATAAAGTTTCAGCTGTCTAAGTGGAGAGCCACTAATTTCAAAAGAGCAAGAAAGATTGAAAAGTGGTGTGTACTTTTGTTTTCTGTCTCTACGGAATACAGTGTGATGCCCAATAAATTTAAATAGTTGAAGGGGAGTGATTTCACAAAGTGATAGTTTTGTGCTTACAACAGCCAGTGAAAGAGGAGAAGGCAGGAGACGTGGTCAAATTAACATAAGGGACAGGCAACTAGAAATACAGTTGTGTTCTCAGCAACAGGGTGAGAAGGTGGGAAAAAGTCTGTGTGGCTCACAAGAGACACAGCTGTGGTCTCTTTCCAAGTTTTAATATGCAATTCAAAGCAGAATACAAGTAAAACACAGTGTAAATAAAATAAATCACATTATACAAAATAGAAGAAGGCAATAAAGTAATACAAAATACAAGAAATCAAAAGCAAACTAACCTTTCCCTCACAGCAGGTTGTGTCAGAATCTTGGCGAGCTTTTCCAGTAAAGCTTTGAAATGTTTTAATTCTCCCATTAAATAGAAGGTTTAGTTCCTAGCTCCACCTCTCAGTTCACAGATAATTAACCATTTCTGTTTGACTCCTTAATTGACCTCTTCTGATGTATGCCTCACAAGAGACACAGCTGTGATCTCTTTCCCAGTTTTAATATGCAATTCAAAGCAGAATACAATTAAAACACAGTATAAAGAAAATAAATCACAGTATACAAAACACAAGAAGTCAGTAAAATAATACAAAATACAAAAAATCAAAAGAAAACTAACCTTTCCCTCAGAGCAAGTTGTGTCAGATTCTTGGTGAGCTTTTCTCGTAAAAGCCCCAAATAAAATTTTGATTTTGTGCCTTAGGCAATAAAGTAATACAAAATACAAGAGCTCAAAAGTAAACTAACCTTTCCCTCACAGCAAGCTGTGTCACAGTCTTGTTGAGCTTTTCCAGTAAAAGCCAAATTAAAGTTTTGATTTTGTGCCTTCATACTTGAACCATCATAGGTTCATAGATTAGTACAAGGCTAATTGCCATTATAGGCCATTTTAAGCCTAGCCAATTATACCATATGACAATCAAACCTTGTACTTTGTGTCTGCAAGGTAAGTACCTTAACCATTATGCCAGCCTTCCACTATGGGTATGGTGAACATGAAGTGCTGCACTCAAATGGGTATCTACTTCAGTGTCAGTCAGCCTAGGCTATAACTGTGTTTCTACAAAAACACCCAGAGTACTTAAAATAAATGAAACATCAGTAGTGTAGCTAACCAGACTACACACAACATATCTTCATTTTATCATACAGATAATATATATGTGTATATGGGATCTGTGCAGATGTTCGAAGTTTCACTATTTTGAGCCCACTTTACTGAGTCCGCTTGTTCGAAATAGTGAAACTTCGAACATTGACTTTAGCAGTCACACTACAGCACGGAATGGGAATATTCCCTTTTCCCCACTGTAGTGCGATCTCAGAGTTGGTATATTTAAGTAGGATGGGTGGGGGTCTGTGGGGGGTGCAGCGGGCTTGCCCCCCTGCAAATACATGTTTTAGTGGGGGGTTTTTGGGTCACCCAGGGAACTATACTTCAGCAAAAGTGCACTTTCATTGAAGTGAACTTTTGCTGAAGTGTGGGTCTCCTGCTCTATTTTGAAGAAGTGCTCTTTCGATGTAGAGCAGTAGACCCATATATATATGGGACCAGTTACTAAATATCGAATGACGGAATCCCGAGACTCTGAATACTGAAGACCAGACTCTCAAGATTCTGTGATCTCAAAAACAAACAAAAAAAAACATTTTAGAAAGCATATGCAGGGGCAAGCCCCCCTGCAACCCCCACACCCCTCTGCAACTTAAATATACCAACTCCGAGATTGTACCACAGTGGAGTGAAGGGCAAAATAGTGTTGTGCAGAGTGGAACAGAAATTTTGTCAATCACTCCACTGTAGTGCGATCTCGGAGTTGATATATTTAAGTTGCGGAGGGGTGTGGGGGAACAGCCCCTCACATGGGGGGTGCAGGGGGGCTTGCCCCCTATATACACCTGTTTAAATCTTTTTTTTAACATTTATTATTTTTTTTTACTTTCGAGATTACGGAATCTCGAGATTCTGGTCTTAGGTTTTCAGAGTCTCGGGATTCCGTAATTCAATATTTAGCCGTGATCCCATATATATATATATATATATATATATATATATATATATATATATATATATCTATATATATCTATGGGACTACTACCAGAGATCGAAATTACACTATTTCGAAATCTGGTAGTAGATGCCCACGAACGCAAAACTGCACTTCACCGAAAGTGCACTTTTGCGAATACTATTAGAACGAACGTGCAATGTCCTCCACTGTGGTGCAGTAGTCACGGACCTTAGGGTTATGGCTTGGGTTAAGGATAGTGGACAGCCATACTAGCTATCCACTATCCAACCCAAGCCCTAACCCTAAGGTCTGTAACCATTCGCTCAAGTGATGTTCGCGAAAGTGCACTTTCGATGAAGTGCACTTTCGCGTAACCGTGGGTCTACTGTTTATTTTCGAAAAAGTGAGTTTTCGATTATATACAGTAGTCCGACACACACACACACATATATATATATATACACATACATAGCAACAGAGAGAGATTTTTACATAGAAACATTAATTAAATTCTATTTGATATGAATAAATAGATAGGGCTAGAAGTCCTTCAACACTTTATCCATATATTTCATTTATACATGTACATCATACTATTTGGAAGGCTTTGTGAAAATGTATGTTGATATAAAGAAATAAAGATAAAACATGGTTAGATTTTTTTAACTTTGCATTATTTACGTCTCATAAGTTGTTAATTTTTATTCCTTATGCAATCTATACAGTTATATTTGAAATACTTAATACAGTGTCCTGTAATATATTATAGTTATGATTTGTAATTAGTCATTTTATAATTCAAATAATCAGATGTATACAAAGACAAATACAAACCAATTCACAGTTAGTATAAAAGGGCTGCTGGATAAAAATCTAGTAGATAAACTCTTCAAAAGCATCCAACAGACCAACCAACAGCAGAACAGCTATATAAAAATAATAGTTTATTAACAAACTATTGTTTTTATATACCTGTTGTGCTGTTGGTAGGTCTGTTGGATGCTTTTGAAGAGTGTATAAGATGTAGTATAGTTTATGATTCTTATGCACAATAGTCTAAGTAGAAACATCTCAATTTACTATAGTATCTACTATTGATATGTTGACAGTGGTATAAAATAATCTTATATCTCCACTTATGTTAGATTTCTCTTAGAAAAAAGGGGAAGGAGATAGAAGATACATAGAAATATTGTTATATTCTCATTTTTTATAGGAACATGTCACCATTTTGCAAACTTTGATTCATAATGAGTAGTTTTAAACTAAAGGTTAAAGGGAAGAAAAATAGATTTGCTAATATACTGATTGAGTTTGTGTGTGTGTGTGTGTGTGTATATATATATATATATATATATATATATATATATATATATATATATATATATATATATATATATATATACTGATCTTGTCTATTATTATTTGTAAATAAATTAATTTCTTAAATTAGTTCCCAAGATAATAGTTCCTACTGCAGAGTTCTCATAATATGTTTCTTCATTTCTTATGTAGTTAGAGAAAGTTAGCCTTGAAATTTTTTTTCTCAAATCAACATTAGGAATTATTGCTATTCCACTTATAGTTTTTTTGAATTAGAATTTTTTTGTTGTTGTTGTTAATATTATTTTTTACTCTTGTTTTATTTTTTAGCATTAATGTACTTAGTTCAATAAAATTCAGTTTTGCAACATGGGATTAAACTTATTATCACTAAATGTTAATGGTTTAAATAACCATAAAAAGAGTGGTAATTTACTAAAATATTTAGATTTAAATAATCCTCATGTATACTTTGTAGTGATAATCAGTACTGGAATCCTAATAAATATTTGACTTTAGCTCAGTCGTCTTTTATATCCAAAAAGAGGAGCAATTATTCTATGGAACAATACATTCAAATGCTACTAGTTGTTGCTAAACATGAAGAAAAAGAGAGTGTATTTACATTGGTCATCATAAAATCTAATAATAGATTATGGATCTTGGATAATCTATATTGGTTTCCTGGAATGGGAGTTAGATTATCTAAAACATCCTGATTTTATAATTAATAATTATAAAGGAGATTTAATACTAGGTAGAAACTTTAATTGTATTGTGGATAACTCTGAATCTAATTGTGGTAGAAAATTCAAATTACTTCCAATTGCTAAACCTTTTAAAACATGGAAAGATTTCTTTAATATTATAGACACATTTAGTTTTAAAGATAAAAATTATTTGGAGTTTGCCCGTTTTTCTTTTAATTATGATTGCCATACAAGAATTGATAAATTGCTGACTTTTCAAGGCATCACATCTAAAAATAATAATTTCAATATAATACCCTGTCCTTTTTCAGACCATAATGCATTAGTTTTAAATATACAAACTGATTTTAATTGACTGACATGTGTTTCTAGAATTCCAACATATATTACTTAAACAAAAGGATATAAAATACTGCTATCTGAAGAGATAACCATTTTTTATTATTTAATAGTACTCCTGATTCTAATCCAGTAATGTTATGGGATTAATTTAAAGTTTATACTTATGGTAGAACATCTTGGTTCAAACATAAATTAAAAGAATGGAATAAAAAAAATAGATATTCAAATAAAATTAAAAGAAAGCAAAAAAAAAGAAAAAAAGAAAAGAAGAAGACAGGAGTTAATAAGGAAGGGATTAAGAGCCTTAATAATAAGTATAATGAACTAGTATCCCAAAAACCTGAATTAACTTTAGAAAAAGTAAGATAGCTCCTTATGCTACATTTTCTAAACATATAAAAAATGAAAAAAAAAATTCAAACAAATAATAATAATAATCATAGCAAATAATTTAAAAAAATCCTATAACAAATAAGCTAAATTCAGATAATGGTAATATATTAGAAATATTTAGAAACAATTACTCAAATTTAAATCAAAAAGGAATAAACAGAGAAAAAAGATTAATAACAATTATTAATCATTCCTTAGTAAAAAAAAAATCTCCTCCTCACTAAAAAACTGTTCGATTAAAACCTGTAACTATTCAAGAAGTTAATCAAAAATATATACATATAAAAAAGTACATGCAATATAGCTCCTGGAAATGATGGTATTATTCTAGAAATATACAAATTATTTTCTCAAAAAATTATAATAAATGTACATAAAGTAATGATAACGGTTAAAAATTTAGATCAATTACCACCTTCCTGTAATCATTTATTGATTACTCCAATTATAAAGGATGGTAAAGATCCTCAGAAATGTTCTTCATATAGACCTAGCTTGTTGCTGAATGTAGATTATAAAATATTTATGTCTATACTAGCAGATTGAAAATAATTTTACCAACTATAATTAGCTGATATCAAACTGGGTTTATACATAAAAGGCAAATTTCTGATAATATCAAAAGACTAATTACTCTTATAGATGTGATGCATATTAGGAAGTACGAATCTTTATATATTACTTTAGATACTGAAAAATTATTTGATTCTTTAGACTGGGATAATCTATTTGAAATATTAAATATATTTGATTTTCCTTCCCAATTTGTTTAAAATGTTAACATTTATAAATAAAGTTAAGTCCTTTTACATCAAATTTTTGTAAAACTAAATAAAGGAACTAAAGAAAGATGCCCTCTTTCTCCTTTGTTATTTAACTTAGCTATTGAGATACTTGTAATCTTAATAAAGTCAAACATAAAAATGCAAGGTTTAGAGATTAATAAATATTGCAATTCTAAAATTATGTTACTTGTTGTTGGTATACTATTAACACTAAAAACATTCTAATGAAACATTAGAAGAACTTAAAAAATCATGTCAGCTTCAAAAAATGTGTAGTTTAAAACTGAATAGTTCTAAATCTAATTACCTTTTTATTAATAAGAAAAAATAATTAAATATAGATAATCATATAATAGGCAAAGAGGCTACAAATTTATTATAATTAGGAATTCACATCTTAGAAAATATAGACGTGACTATAAATTTCAATTACAAAAAAGTAATAACCACTTTAACTAATGTAATTAATTCTTGGAATAAAATTTTTGTACAACTATTGTAATTAATTCTTGGAATAAAAATGTCATTTCTTTTGAAGATAGATTATAAATTATTAAAATTATTTTATTCCTAAAGTGTTATATATAACTAAATCTCTTTTAATGCCTCCTAATAAGAAACAAATTAAAGAATAAACAATTTACTTTTTAGTTTCCTATGGTTTCCAAATAAACTTAGATTAACCCCGGGATTCATGAAGCTCGGCGCAAGGCCGGTGTAAGGCCTGCGCCGGCGGTGCAGTGAATAGTCGGCGTAGTAGCACCATATGCATAGTAATGAGAGTGCGCCGCAACCACAGACACGTGCGTAGTGTACGTGAGTGAGCCCAAGTAGGATGCGTCCGGAGGCGTGGCTAAGCCGGCAGGCGATGAGCAACCTAATGTGCTGACTGCCACGGTCCGCCCATAACAGTAATGGCAGCAGCCAGGGCCCGTGCAGAATGAAACGCACGTAGAGTATGCAACATAGTACCCGTCCCAACAAAACGGAGAAGCAAACACAACCCACGAAGCCCTAAGTGTACCCGTCCAAGGAACAAAGGATACGCATAACACCGTGTTCGTCCCACAATGCACCGTCAGTGGGCATACCCAGAGAAGTTGTACCGCAGCATGTCAGCACGCCGCACCGACATAGGAGTAGCGACTAAGGTTACCACCTGTCCCACTTTGCGAGGGGCAGTCCCTCTATGGGCAGTTGTGTCCCGATAAAAAATATTAAAAATGGCAAATGTGCTAAGATTGTAGGACATAATTATATCCCGTATTTAATGTAATGGTTGCATGAAATGGTCATTTCCGTAACTAAAATACCTAAATGTCACAAGAAACAGAATAAGCAACCAAACTGCTACAACAATAAGCTT